>NC_045737.1:34325318-34356425 GCF_008692095.1 Etheostoma spectabile | reverse complement strand
GAGAAGCCGGCGTTTCCCAGCATGCTCTGGGTCCGCCTGGCTCTTGCAGTTGGTATAAAGCAACTGCGCCGCCTGCGTCTCAGAACTGCACCCCCTGGTCTCAGACCTGCACCCCCTGGTCTCAGACCTGCACCCCCTGGTCTCAGAACTGCGGCCGCCTCGCTCTCGTGAGATTTCCGTTGCCCACGTGCGCATGACGTCAGAGCAAGTCGGGATCAAGTCGGACACAAATCTAACCGGCGTGCAACGATTCTCGATTCTGCGCAGACCTGGCTCATCTCGAACGAGCCTACTAGATTGCTTGGGGATTGGAAAAAAATGAACAGATCCACAGGAAGAACCAGTTGTTTTTTCATCCCAGCACCTCCTACGTCATTTGTCAGCAGCTTGTGTGTCGCATGCTGGAAGAGTTGAGTTATCCATTAAGCATCATGGAAAGAGCCAAAGAGGCGTCAAATAAAGGTATTTTAAAGTGCGGTTGCCATGATACAAGAAACAATATTGCAGTGTAAGTGACGTTAAAAATTAAATTGAATGTGTAATTAGAGTAATTGTGTAATCTTGTGTTGTTCCACACAATTGCACAAAAGCACAATGCTACATGTAATTGCATTAGATACAATTTTGTTATTTTTCACAATTTTATCTGATGCAAAAACACTTGGACTGATATTGATTGATTTTTTTTTTAGGTGTTTGAAATACATTTAGCCACTGCCCCCGCCCACAGAAGGACATCACTTGGCTCATGTGCCAGTACTCTGGTCTGCCTTTCCAAACTGGGGGTGTGCCGACCGCCACCTGCAGTAGCTAACACAATGACTATGGAGAAGTACCTCACACAGCCCCCCTTCAAAAGATCCAAACTATCCCTTTAATACCCATTCTGTCAAAATCAAAAACTAATATCAATTGCTATGTAAAGTTGTGCTACTCTCCTAACTACTGTCCATTACGCTTTGCAGAGAGCAGACTTTGCAAATTCAAAATAACAACCACCACCTGCTGATTCTCAAAGGCCCTTTGTATTACGCAATCACTGCCTGTTGTGATCACTTTGTTGAATAAAGTGTGAAAATCTAGCTGACAGGTGAGCGTAAAAACAAACATGGTGCGGGGCACTTGACAAAGCACGGGTTTTGTTAAGAGCCCACAGAGCGTAACCACGCTTCGGCAAGAGTCACCAAGACAAGCAGCCTCACCTGTCAAAATGTCCCCTGACGTGGATAGAACTGGATTGGGTCTACACAACACGACTAGCGCACAAATAAACAAAGTCTTTACTGGGCATTTATGCACCTGCTAGCCGCAGGCAATCCAGTTATCAATCAGGCCGTGAGACTTGTTCTTCGACGTACGCAGTAACATTGAAACTGCATAGAGGTGCATTTAGACTATGTCCAATCTGAACCTGTGCTCTATGCCTGTGATCTTTGTGTGCGCTGTGTAGTGATGCCCTTAGACTGAAAGTTGTGATGGCAGTCAATCTGAGAAGGTAATTGCACGTCACCTGACCTGCTCCTCCTGACCCCAGTTTAAATTGGTTAGCTTTGAAGAATAGGTGTTTCTTTCAGGGCTGGAAAGAAACGGGCCCCCAAGGGGGAAACTGGGGAATTTCTCTATTGCTTTTTACATTTAAAAAATACCACAGTGGCACTCAGTCTACACAACTGCTACAGGACAAGTCCAAGAGAAAAAGAAATGCATGTTGATTTTTTTGGATGCTCAAATTACTGTTGTACTTCGTCTTTTATGGTATTAATATTACATCACATTGCATCATTGTCTCTAATGCAATTACATGTAGCATTGTGCTTTTGTGCAATTGTGTGGAACAACACAAGATTACACAATTACTCTAATTACACATTCAATTTAATTTTTAACGTCACTTACACTGCAATATTGTTTCTTGTATCATGGCAACCGCACTTTAAAATACCTTTATTTGACGCCATTTTGCTTACTCAGTCTACCATATAATCATTGTCTATTGTTTACCTGTATTTCTTGTGTGCTTACTTGTTTGTGTGTTTTTGTTTTTTTTGCTGTTATTGAAAAAATGCTGCTGCTGTAACAACTAAATTTCCCCGTTGTGGGATGAATAAAGTATAATCTAATCTAATCTAATCTAACCGTTGCAGACTCAGTTAACAGTGACTATTAGTGACAGCAACCTTATATAAATGGATGAAATATGCATTACAACAAGCATTATGATAAAAATAGATCCACCGGACGTCCCTCACCTTCCACTTTCTTTGTGTTGGCAATCTCCGGTGGATTTATGAGGACTATGGTTACCTGGTCCTCAGGTCTCTGCAGGGTAAATCCAGACAGCTAGCTAGACTATCTGTCCAATCTGAGGACTATGGTTACCTGGTCCTCAGGTCTCTGCAGGGTAAATCCAGACAGCTAGCTAGACTATCTGTCCAATCTGAGTTTTTGAACGAGCACGTTCCACCAAAACAAGTCCCCTCCCGAGACTGTTTTGCAGAGGCACCGTCATTGCGTCTGGCACTTAGCGCTGCCCACGACGGTTTTGATTGGCTTGAAGAATTGCCCATCCTGGAATGCTGTGTTGACTAGCCAGACCGTCCTGTACAGCGCTGTGGAGGAAGGTCTGGCAATACTCAACTGCTACTATTATTATAATTATTATTATTATTATTATTATTACTTTTCACCATTGCAACACCTTAATTATGTTATTTATGTAAATACTGTATCATAATATTCCTTTAACTATGTAAATATCCACACTCCTTATATTTCTTTATTTATTTTTCTACTATTTGTGCAACTGTAACACAGAGTTTCCCTTCGGGGATCAATAAAGTATTTCTGATTTTGATTCTGATTGCGAGACTATTGCAAATGTGACCATTTAAGATGCACTAGCGTCTGAATGGGTGTGTTCCCCTTAGAGGTTAGCGTGTCTTACCTGGAGCAGAAGGTCCCCCTCGGAGAAGCCTGCGGTGTCCATGCTGTTCCCATTCTGCCCGCTGACTCCAGAGAACATCAGACTGCTGCTGCTGTTCTTCATGGTCGCTGTGCAGAAGGTGACAAAACGGAGGGCAGGGGTTAGCATATGTTATAATATTAACATCTTTCACGGTTTAAGCTTATTCTACTATAGCAAACTAACACATTGTTTCCCTCAGCTTAATCAACTTTTTATTAGTCATACTGCAGTTTTTTAGTTTTTCTTTTTCTGGACAAGATACACTAATCGCTGAGATCTCAAATCCCTGGAACTGAGTTCCTCGTGTTGGAGGCTGACTGTACACATTTTTATCCACATTCTCAAAAAGATATGATAAAAAAAAGTAACTACTAGATGTTAGTTGTGCTAAATCTATTCGACATACCGCACTGTTGGGTAAAACATTAAAGAGCCCTTTTCACTTGGTTTAAATAATTGGAATTTAGAAAATATAGTCAAACTGGTTTGTCCGTCAGTCTTCTTGTTTCGTTGCCCTACACCACCGCAATATTTGTTAATGGCAAAATGTGTCAAACCACTCTCAACTAAGTATTGTGGTGGTGCAGAGACGCCCTAGCCTAGGACTCCTATCCTACAGACTAAAGAGAAAATCTTGGTTTGGTACAGATCCTCGCAAATAATCCCACTATAATAATAATTTGAATTTCTTTTAATTGAGAATAAAGATAAAGTGATAATTCCCTCCAATATTGTGAATCATATTGCAGTCGCAACAGCTGTCAAAATAATCCCAATTAGATATTTTCCTCATATCATGCAGACTTAATCAAATTTAGCAGGTCACTACAGTGGATTTCTACAAGACTATAAGAAACTTGGGTGCCCAGTAGGGCTGAACGATGTTGTGTTTTAGCATCGACATTGCGATGTGCGCATGCGCGGTAGTCAAATCGCAGGACGTTATGATGTTGACGCTAAAACTTTTTGGCTGCTTGATAGAAAAGTAACTTCCACCGTTCTCCTTTTACATGATTATTACCGGCCGACCCTTCCCCTTTAAGACAGGTGGGCAGCGTGTGTATGTGACGTTAGTCCGACGGGGTTTGTTACGGGGAGTGATGATCTCCGTGAGTAGAAAAGTACCGTAGGCAGCAGCTCCTGCTGACACAGTGATGTCATAGTTTTGATGGGTAGTCAGTGAAGCTACAGCAGTCAGTGTTTTATGTTCGCTGCAAATATTAACTAAATCACCTGATCATAACAACATAATCACAACGTCTCCCGGCCATTTCCTCCCGCAGAAAGCTGCTACCATAAATTTCCCTCATTAATAAATTAGAGAGCCATAAATCTCATTCATACAGTACTATGATAGATAAACAATAATGTCTGGTTTTATTGCAAATCCACTGAAATGCATTATATGATATGGCATTATTTAAGTCATAAACTACAGCAGCACAGATATGAAAGTTGTATCTGACAAATAATAAAGCATAAACCACGCATGCAAGCAAGTTTGTTAGTTGCAATACATGGCAGCAGTCTGGTTTCTGGGTTCAACACCGTCACTGTATATGTGTATATGCAGTAGGCGTGCATGATATCTCGACTGGATATTGTTATCGCGATATCACGTTCCGCAATATTAAATTGAAAGTGTCGCGATAAGTATGCAGTATTGTTTCATATTTATATTTGTCAATATCGTGCAACCCTAACATGCAGGGGTATGAATAATGGATTATGTTTTAAAGGGTTATCCCAGGTTGACTGACTCGGCTTGGCAAGCCATGGTGAGAGGTGAGTCGGACGGGGGATGATTTCAATGTGAAAGTTGTCACAGGACGCCGCACACTGAAAAAACATCGGTGTGAAAGAGGCAATATATAGGTTACATGGCAGCAGCATCTAAATCTTGCATCTTGCCTGGAGCCATACTGTTTGTAGTTTCTTGACTTTTACACATTCCAGATACACAATATGTAGCTTGCTTGATTACTCATTGGAAACAAAAAGTCTATTTGATAGCTGAGAAAGTGACTTGTTTCATATGTGCCTCGGCATGTTTAAGGCTGAGATAGGCACAACAGGTTTGTTCTCTAAGGCATTAGATAGATGGACGCTCCTCTCTCTCCTCATTTAATGAGGCTACTTAAGAGGCCTGTCCACCAATCACATCAAACTTGTTGAGTGAACCCAACCTCTATCTGCGCTATTTAAAGGTCCTGTGACTTACGAAACCTAAGTAACAGGACACCACTAGCATTCATTTGAGCCGCTGGGTGTCGAAAACATGTCAGCCAGAGAACAAAGCCAGTTTAGACAACCATTTCCAGGTAAGGGATTACGGAAATCTTGGCAACGTCTCTGTTGTGTTTTATATTAGGGAAATGTGAGGGGCTTGTTCTTTTGTTTCAAACACATAACCAAACCACCAGTGTAGGCAGAAGTTGCATCACTTTGTTAATACTACTCAGGCAGTGAACTGCATATCCACATCGAATGGCAGCCTGCACCAAGTAATTACTCAGCTCCACTGTTTGTTTTTGCTGTACCTTGGCATCTTGGTAAAGTCCCTCAGCCCCAGCTGAAAGCCTTCTCACTGCTCGCCATTGTTCTCTGTGCAGCGCCACCATGTCGTATCATGTTAAAGATCATTGCTTCTCAAATGCATAAGTCATTTTGCATGTTCATGGCTGCAATAATTGAACAATATAATAATAATATGCAAAAATATGTAAATAAAATTATAAATTAGCTGTGGCAAGGCAAGAACAGCATTTAGATTTTTACATCCCTGTGGTAGCACTTGAGTTTCTGTACTTACTGGAGTTATATTATGAAACTTTGAAAGTTGGAAAAATGTAGGATGTATCCTGAATATTAATGGCTTGTATGATTTGAAAAGGTTAATCCACACAAAATGGCATACTGTTCCCTTTTCTATTGTGTGTTGCCTTTTGCTGTTACAGCCATAGGGCCACACTGTGGACATTATTCTTTTGTGTATCAATAAATAATATGAATGTAAAATCATGAGTGTGCGGCAGCATAAAAAAGCAAAGCAAGCTATCTCAATTGTTGGTCCCCTGCCAGAAGACAGGTTCTCATTGCTGGTAGAACTGATCTAACAGCCTGCATATCTGCACACACATAACACATACACAGACATAACACACACAAACACACTCGGCCCTCTTGCATCTCCCCCTAGGGGTTTTTTGTAAGCAATAGCCGACAAGAGCGCTTCCCTTATCTGGACGGCCACTACAAGAAAAATCCCAGGATATGGCCTCTCCCAACCCGTCCGTCCAGTCCTGTCACGCAACTTGGGGCCCTGAACACTCCCCCTCAAACACAGACACATAGACACTCCCCATCCTTTAGCTAGAACTCACACAGTGTTAACACAAACACCCAGACCTGCAGCCTGACAATCACCGGTCTACAGCACACAAAGCTGCAGGTCTGACCCTTTCATACAATCACTATCAGCATTAAATGTGAGTTACACGTGCAGCCGCTGCAGGATACAAACCGTCAGACACACAAACATTTAAATCATATTAGAATTCAACTGGTTTGCACACACACAGGCAAACGTAGACTCCAAGTCCAAATTCTTTTTTTCCCACTATTCAGTGTTTGCCTGAGTATGGGGGTCTCATTGTGGCCGCCTGGCGCCTGCTTGATGTCAGTCTAGTTTTCTTCCCCAGTGGGGGACTCTGCCTCGTGTTTTCCCTCCCCATCGTTTCCCGCTGCTCACAGCTCAACAGTTTATGACGCTGCAGAGTTGCTCGTGTGCACTTACAGTTCTGCATGCAGCTGTAGAGACACGTGTTTAATGATACTTGGCCAGATCTTGACCAGAAGTTGGAAAGACATTCCTATAGGTTTGTGGGAGTCAGTGAAGAAGAAAACACACAGAATCCCACTAACATCAAACGCCTTCACAGAGCAGGGAAGGGGTAGGAACGAAGTACTGTTGCACGATATTTAGTTCAATACTGTTTGATTGGTATCATTTGATTGGATCTGATGGTATTTAGGTCTAAATAGATATTAAAACAGATTTATTCTTCTTCACAGTAGCAAAAAAAGGCACAGGCGAAGCAGGCAACCGCCCGCTGGCTACCCACACTTTTTAATAATACATGGGTGGCACCATGAGCATTAAATCCTCAAATCAGGTTTCTACTGTAATATCTTTTATTTCCCCATGTGGGGAATTGGCAAATTGGCGCCCCCTGCTTGCTGAGAAGATACCGTGCACAGAGAAGCTGTGTGAGAAGGGGAAAGGTGCTCCACTAATACTGAGCACCCACAAAGCTGATCGCCGTTATGTGTCAGTTAAACGTTTTTTATCTCCAATCCTATCCTGAGTTGAAAGATAAGCTACTTTACGGCTTTATTATCGAGTTGATGGGCGTGTGTGTGCGGCACACTGTGTCGGCCCTCTAAAATGCAAACAGTTTTTGACTACTTTTTTTTTAAAGGCCGTGTGTACCCAGGAAAACATCAATCGGCGCTTATGTTTGGAGGGGGAACGGAGGACCATGAGCCTCCATGAGCTTATCACTTCTTTGCATGGCACGGATCTATCGGAGAGCTACCCCAACTTTTTTGACTGCTCTCAGGATTGTATTTACTCTGCCAGTCACTGTGGCTCAAGCAGACAGGAGCTTTTCAAAACTAAAGTTGATCAAGTCAGACCTGAGGTCACTGGCCTTTTCGTCAGTATCAATCACTCAATAGGAGAGCAGATTACATGCGATAACATCATTGATGATTTTGCATCAAGGAAGGCCAGAAAGGTCAGGTTTTAGTTTTAGTTTGTGTTTTCTGTTCTTAGTGCAACAGTGCAATAATTAGATTGTCTTTAGTGCATTTTCACATTTGTGTGATGAAGGATTTGTGCTATTTAGAATATATACACACACATACACACTGTATCCAGTAAGAATCCAGTTATTTAACTGTTGTTACTGTTGTAAGGTGCACAATCTCCACCTCCGACATTTTCAAAAGACAACAGACACAAATCTGCACAAAACATGACAGTTTAAGTTATCAGAACTTAAAATAAATATACACCATAATATAGTAATTCTGCAATATTCTCGAAAGGGGTCTCGCCCTGGGTGTAATTCAATGTAGAACCGCTACTGCTTCTTCCTTGAGCTGCTCTGGTGGTCTTGCTGTTCATAGCTACGGCATAAGGAGGGATTTACAGTTCAGTGTGGGACTTTCCCAACACCACTGGGCTGCACTCACCACACAGAGGAGTATAGTGCTAATTAATCAATGGGTAGATTGACAGCACATTTTGATAATCCATTCTAAAATGCCAAATTGATTGATTGATTGATTACGGTTTCTTTTTTTTTTCCTGTTTTACAGACTACCCAGGTTTCTGTGGTGGGATATAATCCCTCAACACCTATAGGCTCCTTGACAGTAGTAAGTGTTGCCTTTGACAACCCCAACCCTAAAAAACAAAGACCAAAAGGCCGATGTCATATTGGGCATCGATCTTGGAAAAAACAACCCCTAAAACATAGTAAAGAATAATTAAACTCTCATACAAAACTAAAAGCATCTTCCAATACTTTTAAAGGTGCAGTTTGACACCAAGAGAGGTCACATTTTAGCATCACTAAACTGGTAGCTTCCTGCTTCAGAAAGCAAGCCATTATGGGATTGGTGAAATGTAGAGCACGAATCGCTCCAGGCAAACATCCCTGTCAATCAGGGAATGAGGCGGCCTTTAAAGGATTTGACATCTTTTCATCATGGGGTAATTAAGTGAAATACAAAGAACTATGAGGAGCCGACGAGTTTTTCTACATGCAATTTACTCAGACTATTCAGAGCAAAGTATAAAGTAGTGTCAGTCAAGCTTGAAGCACTGAATAGTGAGAATTAAACAAAGACTAAAAGTGGCTTAAGTCTTGTTTTTTTGGGCAGTGATCAACAACAAACAATGCAAAATAAGCCTGAAACAAAATTCTGAAATGCTTTTGAAAAAAGGAAAAAAACATGTACACACTGTGTACTAATTTTAATAACTTATGTATCTATGAAGTACTAGCATGTTGTATGGAGTTAAAACACTGAAACTAAAGAGAGAGAGAAAAAGAGAGAGAAAAAAAGGAAATGCTGTCAGGGGTTGGAAGTCTGCCAGATTTAGAGAGAGTATAAAGCATGCCAGCAATGCATAGGGGAATATAATCTTGATTTGAAAACATTTAGTTCCAGTAGATCCTGGACAGAGATCTCTGTTCTCACGCAGATGTGCAGGAAAGGGCCGTGCTTGCAAGAAATAACAGCCAATGAGCTGGGTCACTCAGTCAATAGGTTCAATCTCCCATTAGTCTTTTGATTAATGTCCGCACTTACTTCCATGACTTTAGGGGAAGGAAACAACTTTTCAACGATCAGACAAGAGTATCATCTCGGCATGTCAAGGAAAAGGAGGCGACAGCAGCTTTGGATGGAAACAAAGCCCTGTCAAGAAGAAAATAAAACTAAAAAGAAGAGGGAGGGGTGTGTGTTGGGTGTGGTGTGTGTTGTGTGTGTGTGTGTGTGTGTGTGTGTGGTGTGTGGGGGGGGTTAAATAGTCAGTCACACCCAGAAAAGGACTGGATTGCACTATGGTGACACTATTTTGCAATTTGGAAAAACAGGAATGACATTGCATATTTTGGATGTTATTACAAAATTGTTGGCTGCATGTTAAATGTTGTTTAGGGCCCCAAAGCTGCATTGAGCCAGCCCTGTAGGTTTAAAAAGGTTGTGTGGTGTGGTGGGTGGGGTGGTGTGTGTGTGTGTGTGTGTGTGTGTGTGTGTGTGTGTGTGTGTGTGCTACAGCACAGAACTCACACAAGCAAACCTTCATGATCAAAATAATTGTGGTTGTGGAGTTTGGGGGTGTCTGTGTGTTTTTATTTATTTGGGGTCAACACTCTGAGCTGTTTTTTGGCTGTCTGTGCTCCTAGTATCTGCTCCAAAAGTAATATCATTGGTTTTGAACTGGGCACAGGACAAAAAAAAATAAAAGACAAATTCAGGTTGCTGTGCTAGGCGTGCCTCGCATATCATATCGCTAAAATGATTCTTATCAGTCTCTAGGCGGTCGTCAAAGCTCTCGCAGGGAAGGAGTCATGTCATGAAAGAGATTGAGGCAGAAAAACTAACTTTCTTCTAAAAGACGTCTAAATTTAGCCCACAGATAGTAGTACTTAGATGTTAAAGCTGTTGATAGACAAAGATGAAAATAAGTCTGCAAATATATGAAAATGGCAATCAACACTAAAAGCTCATTTACATTTCTGGATAAAAAAACCCAAACTTTGACAGATTGAAATCATGAACCTTCAATAAATCAAATAATACATCTTCTGTGTTTCTGATCCTCCAACCAAACTTTTGAGTGGGACGATTTTGTTTTGACACCTAACCAAACACAAGCGTTTTTGTCAGAGAAAGCCTTGGTGGGCGAACTCGGCTTGGGCCAGCAGGGATCCAGGGGGGAAAAGAAAAATTGGGTATGAAGGGAGATGTTGCGCTGTGGTTTTAACGCTGGAGAGACTGAATGAACCTCCCAGAGAATGGGAATTGGAAAAAATGAAAACATGATTAAATCTGTCTCCCAGCGTTTCGCTTGCATTCTCACGAAATACTGAAAGACGAGTCATGAATCAAGAGCCAACAGGCAACTTCTGTCACCCCAGTGAGACGTCCTCCTCTCACATATTATGATACTGAGTTGACAGGTGAATTATGCTGAGGTTTTAAGGGCACGTATAAGTAAAACCCACGTCTTTCAAAAACAATATCCTCATAATCAGCCCATCAGGATTGAAAAGCAAATAAGACTGATACTCCCTCTCCTCCGAGCTGCAAATGTTTGTCAGAACCTAAAACGTTGTTCTCGACCCCTTTCTTCCTTCTGTTCACTTGTCTCATGTGTATGGGTTTGTGTGTACATGGTTCAGATATCCCAAATACCAAATTATATCAAATTATAGCACACGACAGAGTGTTACCACATCAACTCTGATTGCTAACAGGCCCTGGATGTTTTCAATGAACTTGGAGAGCATATCCACATTTTTCAGCAGCAGTGAGCCACAAGCCTTTCAAAATATCCAGTGCTGCCTCATAAAGTCACGCTATGAGGCAAACAGTCCAGCTTTCTCGAAAAGATCTGCCATTTTAAGGCAGCCATAAATAGCTTGTATCATTATCAGGTCTTTAAATCTCACTCGTATCCCCTGAAATTGCTTAGGTTGTTTTCTCTAAAGGCTTTTTTCTTTTACCTAACAATTCACAGGATCATTATCTTATATTCTAGGCGTGCCCCCACTCGAACACCCATCCTAGGCTTACAGTATGTTTTGACTGGGATAACCCCTGAGAGTCAACCTAAGTGATCTTGTTGGACATATACAAAGACTCTGTGTTTGAGAATCCACCCCTGTATACAGGGACCCTCTGTCTAAATGATTATGTCACTCTATAGCACTGCATGAATCCAGTGTTTTTAACTTTACTTTAAGCCATGTAGAAGGTCTTTAAACACACTCTTAACACTTTACGGAACTTTGCATCTACACAGCTAGCTTTTCTTGCAAGTGCAACAACAAGACAATGACTCAGGCCGTCCCTGTCTGTGTAATCCTATTTTTTAAGCCAGATCATTCTCCTCTTAAGTTTACTCATCAGTTGATCCCGTCTCTGTAGTGTCTTCTGTCTTCATTTCTTTACCTGCATTTCCCTAACATGTCAATGTTTGTTTCAGCATAAAAAGGGAAGCATACACTCACTGTTAAACATGCAGTGAGTTACACTCATGCTTACAGTGCACGTTCTCTTAAATAACATTTAAAATTCTCTTATGATGGAACAAACGGTATACCCCATATCATGAATCATATCTGTATCTGGCCATCTGTACCAGCAATAACCGCCATAAGACAAAATAAGATAAAACCACACCACATGCCACCAATTCACACTTCCAACTTCCTTCTATTTTGACGCTGGTTTTACCGTGCAAGTTGTTTTGTAATACATTTTGTGATGTTGTGTTTGTTACGGACTTTTTTATTTATGTAGCCTGCTGTTGCTTATCTATGTATCGAGGCATACTTCACCCCATCTGTCCTGGTTGCAAAGCACTTTGGGTCAAGCTTATGCTGTTTTAAATGTGCTATATCAATAAAGATGACTTGACTTTACCATCCATCTCATTGTCTCTCCAGGTTTCACTCTATGGATTAACTTGGGGTTGTTGGTATGGGTCTTTATGAGCAGCAGTTTGTGCCCAATATGCTTTTAGAGCTCTAATTAATCATTTCTGCAGCAGCCTCCATAATTCTCCTTGTGTCTTCAACACATGGACAAATGAAGTTTTGAAAAACTAAGAAATATTTGTGACAATCAATCACTTGTATGCCTCTTTACACAAGACTAATTTCATCAAATGAAAGGACCTCTGTGAAATATGGTGAGTAATTGGATGTACTGAACAGATGACGCACATGCATTGATCAATGAGCACTATTTTTTACAAACCACAGGAGGACTCCAGTACACACTCGTGTCATTAGGGTTTTATTGACAACTTAAAGTACTTTGCAGCGTGAGATGACAAAATGGATGCCAATAAGTGTCTAACTCGAGAAATCAACACCTTAGGTTGGAATAAACAGATTGTAACCTGTCCTATTAAAGGATATGTCTAGGATGACTTCATTGATAGTAGACAAACAAAACACAGATCCAATATGTAACCTAATAATGAACAACTGACAGAAAGGCGAAAGTTGGCATATACTAGGCAGACACTGCATATTGTCAGAGATGTATCACAAGTAATATCAACCATCTTTGCTTAATAGCTGACTGCTACGGTTGGTAGAGACTCCAGTCTGCAGTGTAGTTAGAAAGCTACAATTATGCACAATTACATTACATAATTACATGTTACCTTTCGCTTCTTCTTTTCACCTACACGTGGACTCTTTCTCTCTCTAACTTTCTTTAATGAGTCAAAGTTTAAAATGATTTTTTTGAACATCATTATCATTGACTTAATGAAGAACCCTTTTAACCCAGGTCAGGAGGAGTGTCATGAGGTTGGCTGATGTGTGTTGACCCAGACATAGCACACGTCACTTTGTCAGTAATCAGAGGCAACCTTCACATACACATCAATCAATCATACTGTAATTAAAAGTGTAGTCCATTGATTTACATTTCCAGGAAGTTCACAAGAGGCAGGATAGCTAAAACTAAAGCAAACTGGTGTATCCTGCCTTTTTAATGGCAAGGTCATGTTAAAAAACAACAGTTGACACTTGTACCAATGGCATCTTTTCCCTGCCAGGAAAACACCCAACAGCTTTGTAACTCCATATTCCCGGTTAGTAACTAAAATGTTCTGTAAAAGCTGAGATCATTGCATTAGACTTGACAAACTCCAGAGCCACAGAAGGCATTTTACAACACAGGCTGCGGAGCACTCCGTATGACTGACGTAAACGGACATTTATATGTGTAAGATTGGCGAGGAAGCAATGTGCAGCCCATGTTCTCAACATGTTAATGGGATCATGCTGGGATCAACTCAAGATGGCAGACGTCATGAAGGGACCTGTGAAAACACTGAACCATCTCTGACTGGTACGGTAACCGTAAACCAAAGATGCTCCGCTAATGACATGCTTTACAATGGTCTCGTCCATTGTTTTCTAATTTTTTTAAATGAGTGCTCCCCAGGCTTCAACAAAGTTCCTGTTCTTCCAGCTAACAGCTATTTACTAAGTGGTGCATATTTGTCTCAGGACACAATGAATGTCTTCAAGTGGAGGACAATAACCGGCAGACTATCTACACAAGGTAAGTAACATAGCATTTAATCACTAACTTAGGTCAAAGAGAGATTCCTTATTAACTGCTGAGACAGCACAATGAAGGAAACTGTTGGTCTACAGTAAGTGCAGATCTACAGTGACAAAGCAGCAGTATTCATGTGGTGATGGGTTGCACATGGGCTGTGTGATGTGACATGTGATTTTGATCCTGCCCTCCATTGCTAAAGGGCACAGAACGTCTTTTCAGTGTGTCTGAGTACTGCTGCTGTCAACTGAGCTGAAGGTGAGGGAGTGAAGAGTCAGGGAGACAAGCAGAGGCGTAAACACTGAAAACTTGCAGGAAGATATCTTAAATGTATAAAGCTGCACAAAGAAGAAAAATTACATGTCAGACCATTGAAATCTCCAGGACTGTCTGAAGATAAGAGAATGACTTGCGGGGTTTTTTTTTCAAGTTTTTCAGTAAAGTTCAATGTTTTGCAAAAAAAAAAATATTTCAAGTGTGCAGTAGTTAAGAGCTTCCCACAGTGTTAAAGTTTATTTGCGGTGAAAAACACCAGACTAACTCAGCTTGAGAGCAGCACTGCATTCACAACCAACATTGATTAGAGATATAATTTGTTTTTATAAAAGGAAATGCACCATTACCAAAGACTTTCAAATCAGCACACCTTTAACAACAATGTCATGTTGTCCGTGTAAAATTCAAGGATTTTTTTATTTTAAGATTATATTTGGGTTATTTAAAGTGCCCATATTGTAAAACAAATCACTTTTTCTGGGATTTTGTGTCTCTGGTGCTTCAACACGCATACAAACTTGGAAAACTATCCATGCTGTTTTGAGTGAGATACGGGTTTCTAAATGCCCTCTGCCTTCAGTCTCCGGGTGAAATCTGCTCCGCTTTCTACGTCATATAGCCGAGATGAGGTGGCTGACCGTAGCACATGCTAGCGTTAGCATGCTAGCTCATACTCAATGGCAAAACACTGCTACAACACACACTAATTCACCATAATTTATAAAAAAAACTACTTCCATGTCCCTGTTCTGCAGGTATTCCTCGTTTAGAAGAATTCTCCCAGCTAATCCTGCCTTTTACTGACCAAAGATGGAGAAGAGTTATCCAGCTGGTGTTATCATTACCTAGCTACTGCGCAAGTGCAGCTCCCAACAAAGATAGTATAGAAGTGTGATGTCTCACTCTGTAGCTAAAACAGAGACCCAAACACACAGGGTGAAAACAGGATCTGCAGCAATGTGTGATACAACAAAAATATGTTCTTTTTTTTTGTTACATTCACACGTGCACGTGGAAAAAATACAAGTGTATTTTTTCCATGATGGTTCTCTACCCCTATATAGATATACAAAATAGTCGTAAAGTGAAGTCTAATCGCCAAAGACTTTGTAGTTCACCCAGTGCTGCAGAGAGAAACAGTTTCATTTCTGTTTTCTGTACTTGTTTGTGTCTGCAAATGTCACTTTAGTGGTTTTCGGTTGACCATTTACTAGACCATTGTGACCAAATAAGAACAGCAGGAGGATTTCGCAGATAAAGGCTTCTGAACCAAACACTACCAATCACACGTTTCAGCAATAATGCAAACCGGAATTGGGGAGAATTTAACAACACTGGCCGCCAAGACGACGCTGTTTACTGCTGCTAGCCATGTAGCTACTTTAGTTAGCAGCAACTTCTACAGCAGGGTAGGAAATTAGCACCATTAAGTGACTTTACCTTGTATAGCAGCCACAGTGGTGGGTGGATTGTAAAACATTCCTTGTAACGGCATGGACAGCTTTTGTCAAAGAGTGCTGTTGCTAAGTAACAATAATGCACAATGGAGTCGCGTTACGTTACTGCTAATGAATCCCCAAATTAGCCGGACTTTGCTGCTTCATAATGAAAAAAATTAAAACACCAAAATAATGGAAGGCTTTTATTGTGAAGAACTTCTAGGAAATGAAACCACTTAAAAAGCCCCGGCTTTCAACACGCATATTTACGTCAACTGTAGACTTTTTGTCGAGTAGTTTTCAGCGCTAGTCCATGACAACATGTAGTTAAGCTGAGGTACAGAGAAAAGGAAAATCGGTAAAAATAAATATGGCGACATATCCCCTGCGTTAAGAGGCCCGCCGAGGAGACAGCGGTAGCTGTTGAGGGCAAAGTAAAGAAAAAGAGTAGGTAAATTTCGAACAAGTGGCTCATTGATGAAGGGAAAACAAGGGAGCTAGTTAGCCTAGCTACCTTCGACGACCAGTCTATGCTCCGGACGTACGGTCAAACCTACACGTCCTCACAAAATGCAAACAATTCGTATTGGTCATCAAGTGCACTGCCTACAGCTGGGGAAGATGGGACCCCAGGAACACAGCTGCCATACCGCTGGGGAAGTGGGACCCCACACTGCCATACAGCTGGGGAAGAGGGACCCCAGACACACTGCCTTACAGCTGGGGAAGATGGGACCACACATGCATACAGCTGGGGAAGATGGGACCCCACACTGCCATACAGCGGGGGAGATGGGACCCCAGGAACACACTGCCATACAGCTGGGGAAGATGGGACCCACACTGCCATAAGTGGGGAAGATGGGACCCCAGGAACACATGCCTAAGCTGGGGAAGATGGGACCCCACACTGCCATAAAGCTGGGGAGATGGGACCCAGGAACACACTGCCATACAGCTGGGGAAGATGGGACCCCAGGAACACACTGCCATACAGCTGGGGAAGATGGGACCCCACACTGCCATACAGCTGGGGAAGATGGGACCCACACTGCCTACAGGGGAAGATGGACCCACACTGCCATACAGCTGGGGAAGTGGGACCCGAAAACACTGCATACAGCTGGGGAAGATGGACCCCACACGCCATACGTGGGGAAGATGGGACCCCACATGCCATACAGCTGGGAAGATGGGACCCCAGGAACACCTGCATACAGCTGGGGAGATGGGACCCCACAGCCTACGCGGGATGGGCCAGGCACACTGCCTACAGTGGGGAGAGGGACCCCACACTGCCATACAGCTGGGGAAGATGGGACCCCAGGAACACACTGCCATACAGCTGGGGAAGATGGGACCCCAGGAACACACTGCCATACAGCTGGGGAAGATGGGACCCCACACTGCCATACAGCTGGGGAAGATGGGACCCCAGGAACACACTGCCTTACAGCTGGGGAAGATGGGACCAGAACACACTGCCATACAGCTGGGGAAGATGGGACAGGAACACACTGCCATACAGCTGGGGAAGAGGGACCCCGACACACTGCAACCAGTGGGAAGAGGGACGAACACACTGCCTACAGCTGGGGAAGATGGGACCAACCACTGCCATAAGCTGGGGAAGATGGGACCCAGGAACACACTGCCATACAGCTGGGGAAGAGGGACCCACACTGCCATACAGCTGGGAAGATGGGACCCCAGGAACACACTGCCTACAGCGGGGAAGATGGGACCCCAACTGCCATACAGCTGGGGAAGATGGGACCCCAGGAACACACTGCCTACAGTGGGGAAGATGGGACCCAGGAACACTGCCATACAGCTGGGGAAGATGGGACCCCAGGAACACACTGCCTACAGCTGGGGAGATGGGACCCACACTGCCATACAGCGGGGAAGATGGGACCCCAGGAACACACTGCCATACAGCTGGGGAAGATGGGACCCCCACCTGCCATACAGCTGGGGAAGAGGGACCCCAGGAAACCACTGCCATACAGCTGGGGAAGATGGGACCCAGGAACACACTGCCTTACAGCTGGGGAGATGGGACCCCACACTGCATACAGGGGGAGATGGACCCCAGGAAACACTGCCATACAGCTGGGGAAGATGGGACCCCCGGAACACACTGCCTACAGGTGGGGAAGATGGGACCCCGGAAACACACTGCCTTACAGCTGGGGAAGATGGGCGACCCAGGAACACACTGCCTTACAGCTGGGGAAGATGGGACCCCAGGAACACACTGCCTTACAGCTGGGGAAGATGGGACCCCAGGAACACACTGCCTTACAGCTGGGGAAGATGGGACACCAGGAACACACTGCCTTACAGCTGGGGAAGATGGGACCCCAGGAACACACTGCCTTACAGCTGGGGAAGATGGGACACCAGGAACACACTGCCTTACAGCAGGGGAAGATGGGACTCCAGGAGAAGAGTGTTTACAAACCCAGCAGATAAATCCTGACTTCAGTGATCACTTGATATTCCCTCTAGCGCCACCATGAGGTCGACATTTTAGATGATTTGAGGATCCCAGGATGATTATCTTTGTATCCATCTACAATGAAGACTGTGTTTTTCATCCACACCTGGGTATCTTTTATTAAGTTTGATATAATAATGCTGTTTTGGGCTTGAGAAATCTGTTCAGGAGTGAAAATGTTTGGCAACCACGGTGACTGTAGATCATCATCATCTCTGAAGATGGTAAAAATAAACCTTGCCTATTTCTTTACCTCTAAGCACAATGTATCCATTGATGGTACTGCCTCAAAATCTTGGAGCTAAAATATGTATTAATAATTTAAAAAAATAATGTATTGAAGCAATTCAAAATGACGATTTTATGATTTTTATAAATTAGAATTCCGGAAAAAGTGGCTGGTAAAATATATAAGTGGCTTGTTGAATTGGGCATCTACCAGACACTATGGCTGGTGGGCAAAAAAGTGAATTTCCCAAATAAAGGCTTTTAAACCAAAAACTTCATGAACAGAAAATGTTTCAGGAGTAAAGTGACCCGGAATTGGGGAGAATTTAACGACACTGGCAGCCAAGATGACATATTTTACTGCCGTTAGCATGTAGTTACATGCCACAGTGTTGACATCGCAGCGGCTGAAAAAACCCACTCCAGTCCTGCCTACCTGGAGCAGATGACCAATCATAGTAGACTGGCTTAGAGTTGGGTAAGACTTAGCAGAGAGTAGAAAAAAAACTGAACCAGAACGTTTTAGCTCACAGGGATTTGTCTAAAATACAGTTACCTTATTATTGTAAGTTTTGGCCACGTTTAACATGACAAGTTTTATAAAGCTACATGCACATATTGTTCTCTCTAACACCAACCTCATTTAAATGGAAAGGGGTGTGAACTGCAACATGCACTGAACTCAACTTTAGATTTTAGATTCAGTCTCTCTTTTTCATTTTTACTTCTTTTTATAGAACTCTTTTCTGGCAGCATAAAACCGTGTGTTTGCATGTTCTGAAGTATGCGTGAGTTGAACACATTCTCACTGCATGTTCACCTCATTTATCAACACCAGTTTATGGGTGAGAAATTGCATGTGCATAGTTTTAGTGTTTATGCATCAATAAAGCATCTGGCCCCAGGTGTTTGATAGGAGTTTGACATGACTCCACTGATATTTCACATGTGCTGTCTGTCTTTATATAAATACAGTCAGTTTTGAGTTCAAAACCATTTATTTGAATGCGTGATGTATTCTGTTCCTCGTAGGGTACTAGATAGAGACATATGCTGACTGATTTTGTCCCCTCCCGATACATCCCGTACTGTACACATGTACTTACTGTACTCAATGTGTCCACCAGTTGCATGTTATCTCTGAGATATCTAAGACATCCTGAGGAAAGACATTTCTGCATATTCATCACAACTGTCTGTTAATGGTGAACCAGACGTACCACTCCAAATTACGTAAAGCACGTAATCAACGCTGGGGAAAAGTTTATGTTTAGAAATGTAAAGTTGTAAAAGCCCTTTAGCATAGTTTAAAGAAACTGCTATCTGAAGTGATTACATGATGGCGCAACTGCGGCACTTACAAAAGTAGACAAAAGGGTGTGAGAACAAGCAGCGTTGGAATGTCACAACTCCTCTGACAGGATGTAACACCTTAATTTATACTGTAGGTTCACACTGCAACAACTTGGCAAATTACATTCTGCAGCTACAAATGTTTTGATGTATTTTGTTGTTTTATGTTTACCTTATTACATTCAGCATTTTGTTTGGTTAACGTTGCAAGCTATGTAAAAACTAGCTGTGTAATAACAGTACATGTAATAACAGGTTGCATGAAATACATTATAGAAGCACTGCTATAATATACTAGCACCCTCTGCACAAAATAAGCGTAGGTTCATGAAAAAGGAAATTTAATGAAGCTGTCCGATTAAAACTTGGTGTTGGAATACATTCTGTGCACATTTACGTCCCTACATCACTGACTAGCAAACTAGTCTCTGATCCATCCGAGATTTAGTAGGGTTTTTTGTTGTCTGAGAGAGAGCAACATTGAGTGCAACATGTCCATCTACAAGACCACACAGGCAAAACAATGCACAGGAAATGAACCAAAATGTAACAGAGACAGGGACACATAAATTGTAACAACAACAGTGAAGCTTGAGGCAACAAGGAAACTTACTCAGCAGCCAGTCTGCCAACACCTCAGCTAAAATGTCTGTTTAATTCAAAGAAAACTATCATCTGTGGCTGGTGGAGATGTTATATGCATGACTCACACATAATTCCACATGACTCATCAGGTTTTCAAAGCCAAGCTGCCTGCAAGTTTAATCAACTTACAGTGTGGAGACTTGAAACTTTTTAAAAACCATTTCATAATTCTGTTTTGTAGTGACTATTGTACATGTTGCTAATAGAAAGGGTGGAGCTAGGTTACAAGCACTGAGGATGTGTTGTTTCCTAAAACCAGATTGCTGCATGCTTTTCATTCCTGCCTTTGCTCTCAGATGTACTGCCGGCACATTTGCATATGTTACTCGCAAATTAGTTTCAGTTTCACTGATTGTAAGTGCTGGCTGGTATTTCACCTGGGCCGATCCTCACCTTTAAAGTAGCTCTTGACTCTCAGGTAACCCACGCTGAGGCGAAGGACCGACAGCTTGTCCAAACGAGTGCGAACCTCCCCTTCAAAGGGCAGAAGGTCCGTCAGCCGGTCCAGTTCCCCATTCAGCCGATCCCGGTGGCGCTTTGAAGGGTTTGTTTTAACGACTTCATTGCCATCAGAGACCTTCTTACTGTGGAGTGAAAAGAAAAACATATTGGTTGGTTACTGCGGTGTTAAATATGCAGATTGATAAAGCCTGTAAAGCAAGACTGATTCAGTTCAGGCCTGGCTAACCGGCCCTGCCAGAGCATGCCATCTGTTGTGAGGTGCAGTGTGACACATGCCAATTAAACATTAACTTTTAGCAATACTCCAAACCGACTCACGGAATAAAGACGCAGCCATGAATGTAACTCAAAATGCAGGTGAGTCAACCGAACATCAGCTCCCATGATGAGTGAAAGATATTTTGTAGGACAAAAATGCTAAAAGAAAGATAGAGAGAGAGAGAGAGAGAGAGAGAGCGAGAGAGAGAGAGAGAGAGCTGTGAAGTGTTATTTTTATTATGGTACAAGATACTTTTGTTTAGCTTGGAACAAAACGGTATCATGTTTCACCCGTTCAAGTTAGGTTAGCACTATAATGAGCAAGTAGAAACTCACCAGTATACAAAAGAAAAAAGCACTGTGTTTGACTGGCCTTAGCAGACAATACTGTTTCCCCCATGGCCTAAAAATACACTACCAAGATGGAATAAACAGCACTGAAAAAAAAGAAAAACCCTAGTCTTAGCGGTGCACAGGACATCGAGCCGACGTTGAGTAACAAGAAACTCTACCAAGCATCCCAAACCTATCTCCATAATATAACAGTTCCACATTAAAAAAAAAAAAAAAAAAATCACAAAATATAATGTTGACGTCTTAAGATGGTTCCTTTTTCACACCAGTCTGAGAAAAGTCATCTTCTTAGTAAACCTTGCTTACTTTGGATACATTTTTTCAAAGACAAAAATTTGCACATCCAAACAATTCTTATGTGAAGGTGCGCTGGACAAAAACGACGACTTGAAGAAAGAGCAGCACACTGCTCTTGGTGCAGCTTCACCAATTATTAAAGGAAACTTCAAAGACTAACTAGACTAATTTCAAAGACTAACGTGTCGGCCCCTCTGGACCTTAGTCAGAAGTATGTTGCATGGAAAAAGTGACATTGGCACAATAGTTGGCACAATATTATCTATGGTACAGAAGACAAACTGCTGGTAGGTCAAGCAAACGTGTAAAAGTTAGGATATCTGATTGCCTCTAATAACACCATTGGCCCCTCTGCAGTTTAGCTGCTTCACAGACTGACAGAAGGAGATATTTACCAGCCCGAACCCTTTAAGTCTCAAAAAAGACAACAATGAAATCTGCTGCTAAAATTGTTAACCGGTGGATCGTCGGCTGTTTGTCTACTCGTCAGCTGTCTGAAAATAAAATAATGCAATCAGCGAGGTTGTTTTTCTAGTGAAAGATGGACCAGTATGTTTGGTCTTTTGGAACAGCAGACAGATTCGGTCCACTCTCTTTTCAAACATGGAAAACAATACAGAGTGTTTTCCATTTTCTTCAAGACACAATCTTCAGCCCAGAATAAAAAGCACAAAATATACAGGACATTACCACAAGTCATTTCACTGACTACTTATTACTTTCACTTTAAGGGCGACAGGGTTTGAGACCACCCATGCTCCGAGTGCAAAATACAAAGTCACGAGGCTCGCTGGAGATACATGTCTTACTCACAAATCAGACACACGTGTTAGACCGGGAGTGAAACCAAGTGTCAGAGGAAGGGTGCAATGGGGACGACACACAACACCGCTGTTATCATTCCTCAAGTACACACCTGCTGAGAAAGACACTTAGCCTACAGCCAATGTAGGACATTTCAATTTGGGAGACAACTTTAGCCCCCATTGTCCTAAAAATCAGGGCATTTAAAAGGTTTTGGGGACAAAAAGAATTGAAATTAGTGCATAAAGTTGCCGTTTTTTGACTTAAATGCCTACAGTAATCACCACGTCATGCCAACACTAGTACATAAAACGCATGCTATTGCTATTATCAGGGCATTTAGGCTACATGTTTGTTATAGATAGGAATGTAAATTAGATGGATTATATAAAAATAAAATAATGGCTTAGTGTGGGATTAGGGTATTGCCCTAAATTGGTGAATATCTTCTTTTTTTCAAAATCTTAAGGGCAATTTTTGCCTCTCAATCGCATATAATAATAATAATAACAATAATAATAATAACTTTTATTTATATAGTGCCCTTTTTGAAGGACACTTACTGTAAGCTCATTCCCACCAGGAAAGACAAAGCTAAAGAAAATGAACAGATGTGTCTCTAAGTATGTAATAATTATGACAAAGTCAACCAAAACGATGATAGTATGAAAGATAGCTACTAGTCCTCCACATTTATGACTTACTGGGTCAAAATAAGTATCTCATAATTTAGTTTCCAACAGTCTTAGCGTTTTGTGTATTTATTTGTTAAATTAATTGAGTCTTGTGAATGTCAAAAACGCTTACATCCTCAAATGATCAATCACATTGGGCCCGCACAATAAATTGTTATAAAATCACGATCTCAACTCACCTTAATCTCGACTCACGATTTAATTTTTAAATAATTGTTATTATTATTATTTTTTTTTAAATGACTTTGGTTCTCATTTAACTTAACGAGCAGAATGTTTTAGACAGAGAAAGGAGACGACCGCAGGACAGAGAACACTACAGGCAGCAGTGACTGACAGTGACTGATTAGTGTGAAGGTAGTCTCAAGTGGGTTAGGGTTTTATCGGTCTTAATATTTTTACTTTTAACTGTTTATACTTGTGTTTTATCTGTTTAACTGATTTTGTGTAAAGCACTTTGAATTGCCCTGTTGCTGAAATGTGCTCTACAGATAAAGCTGCCTTGCCTTGCCTTACAGGCGGCTTTCACCGGCGACCCGACAGCTGGTTAGTAAATACGCAGGAACTCCAACAGCGGGAGGGAACGTGGGTTAATATGTGGATTAATACCGGGACGTCTACACAACTGTGTGGGTTGACTGACTTCAAAACGTTCACCACTTTACTGGAACCAGAGTTGAAAACACCTGTTGATGTCTGTCTCCTTTAGTCTGTCGGCTGTTTAGTTTCTCTCCTGGAACACGTCCAACACGTTCGGCACCTACTGCGCCGTC
Organism: Etheostoma spectabile; assembly: GCF_008692095.1. Classification (NCBI taxonomy): domain Eukaryota; kingdom Metazoa; phylum Chordata; class Actinopteri; order Perciformes; family Percidae; genus Etheostoma; species Etheostoma spectabile. Next base: position 34,332,483 of record NC_045737.1, on the reverse strand, counting down.
TCGTGTTGACTGTTTACATATTTAGGACCATATGTAGGCTACATTTTATGTACTGGTGCTATTGTTGAATACATTGTGAATACATATTTCTAAAATTGTGTGATGTTATATATATATGTTATACTTGTTCTGACCTTTTAAAATCCCCAGACAAATAACCCATATTACAAAAAAGACTAAAACTAATAAAACCTAAGCGAAACTAGCAAACCCGCTTTAAAAACTCAGTGAAATTAAACTGAATTTGAAAACAAAAAGTCAAGACGAAATAAAAATAAAAACTAATGAAAAATGCTAAACTATGATAAGCTTGGTTTGGTACTGCCAGTTTGTTTTGTTTTGTCATGGTAAAAAAAAAACGTGGCAGAGAATCGAAATGTCAATTCTAAGCAAAAAAATCGTGGTTCATATTTTTCCCCAAAATCATGCGGGCCTAAATCACATGCATCAGAACTTCTCTGCAATTAAGCGCCAGCTGCCGGCTTAGTTACCGTCTCCTTCGCTCTGCCAGACCAGAAGGTTTTAAATATACAGCGGTCGCAATTTGCAGGAGTGGGGAGTCTAACGAGGTAACGAGGTCATTTACCAAATGAGATGAATGTGATGTTAATAAGCATGGGCCGATCTGTTGTTTTGTTTAACAACGTTTAATGAACAAATCCTGAAGTGCACAGCCCTCTGCCAAAAACATGTCTTTAATTTACGTGCTGACAAAAGCCTCTTTGTGTGCACTGTGAAAGCGATTAAATAATGTTATGAAATATGAATGATCAAGGTTAATTAACTTAATTGGAAACTCAAACATTTACTTGGCCAAAATTCCCATCCTGAGAATGAAACTGATAGTGGATTCTATTTTTTATTTTCATTAAAACAAGAGTCTACAGCTGTTTAAACGGACTTGAGACCCAGCTGACAGCAGCAGGCTGCATGCACGTACATGATGTAGACACCCATCACTGGATCCCTCTCAGAGCAGCAAGCAATGCAAATCAGGACCTAGCAAAAATAAATCTGTCTATGCTTGATTGGATCTGTTTACATTAAAGACCCTTCAAATTATTAGTGAAGGTATTGGATTTATGCTTCTGGACCGCTGGGTGTCAACCAAGTACACTCACACTGGTCTGCACAGGAATAGGAATTTAAAAAGAAATCCATGATATGATTACAATAATAGATGTGATATGATTGCTATCAATGTAGTCTCACAATGCCAGACCTTCCTCCACAGCGCTGCGAAGGAGGGTGTGGCTAGTCCACCCGATTTGGTTTGTTGGCCTTTCTCTAAACCAATCACAATCGCCTTGGGCGGTGCTAAGCGCCGTATGGCTCAACGGTGCACCTGCAAAATAGCCCCGGGAAGGAACCTGTTTTGGTGGAACATATGTTCGTTCAAAAGTTGAGCAACAGAAAACTCAGATTGGACAGATAGTCTTACTAGCTGTCTGAAGTTTAAAATGCCAAAACAAAGGAAGCCCAGGGCAACGGATAGCCAACCTAAATGAGTGAAATACAGAGATAGTGAAAGAAATGGACACAGCAACGCCATAGACTTCGTCATGGTTCCGCATAGTTATGACACAATAGTTAGCCTATTTTTACAAAACGGGACCAGACATGAGATACAAGGTTATGGAGCCTTTTTACATTGTTGTGTTTCTAATAAATAATAAACAATAGACTAGGGCTCAACACAAGCAATGGCCAAATGGCCCGGGGCCAGTAAAAAAGTATGTCAGGCTAGTTGATTAGCCAGTCTCGGGCCTGCACTGGCCAGTGACTGTGGCTCTGTCTACGTCAGAAGTCAGCAGCCGCCAAACTTTGGGTGGCGGACAACCCATCCGCTGGGCCACTTCATGACGTGACACAACAAGCAAATAACAACACAATCCAGCAGATGGTAAAGTTAATCAACACCGCTTACCATATTGTGAAGAGTGATTACAAGAGAACGGTCGCTCTTCTCACAAAGAATGGCGAAGGCGTTGACTCTCAGTACCTCACCGATGTAGGATGTCGAAGGTAAGTTACTGAGCTAGCTAGCTAATATATCACCGCAACTTTATTCATAAATGATAGATCCAAAGTGTGACTGCTTGACTTGTGTCATGAGTGAGTTTAAGTGTCAGGTCACAGCTAGCAACCACCCCACATTAGCTAGCTAATCTAAGTCTTTAGCTGAGCTAAAGTAGCTACATGTAATCATTTGCTTTGAATGCAGCACACAAGGTAACATTACACTTATAACTAGCTAGCGCAAACTTTAGAATGCAAATTCAGGGCTTAAAGTGGGGGAAAAAAGCCACTTCTTGGCAGAAGAATTCCACAGTATTTCACAGTAATTCAACAAATTGCATTCACTAAACAAAACCGTTTTTGTTTTGGATCAATTCACACTTCTTCCAACCACAAGAAATCATAGGCTGGATGCCATGTTGAGCCCTAAATGAACAAAAAGAGTCTTTAAACGCTTCAGATGTAAAGTTCTTCGCTGTCAAAGTGACACCAAAATGAATGGCAGTCAATGGAATGCTTGTCAGCCTCTGAGTATCCCCACAAGAGGGAGGCTTTCAGGATGCTCGCTTACCAACTTGGTGAAATCTGCCAAAATTTCCGTCTGCAAGAGAGCGATCCCGGAAGTGGAATGTCGTGGATCAATTTATTGCGAAGCCTTATACGTGACTCTTAAACATGCTAATTCAGATGTCCTTAAGCTGGCGTTTTCTGTAATTATTTATTAAGAGGAACCAATCAGTGATCTTTATCGGGTTGGCCAAATCTGATCACATGAAATCAGTTCGTTTCTGCCCTAAAATGCATCCTTAGCGTCAAACTACTTATCCAGGCCTATTACTACCAAAGCATACAGTATCTGCAGTTTCAGCCTGCAAATTACCTACCTAAATTCCGCTTTCAATTTCTCTCTTTACCGAAACTTTGGTTAATGATAGGCTATAAAATGTCCTCCTTTGCCACTGAATAGTCTGCAGGGAATGCAGCCTGAACTTGATTGCTGGCTTCAAACCCAAGCTGTACCTTCTCATAAATAGAGCAGGACTGATCTCACTCTCAAGAAATGTCTAACAGAGACAAAAGCCGGCATTCAGAACCATTTTTTCCAACTTGATTTGCTATGGGTCACGGGGTTGAGCAGCAGAACTCAAGACGTTAATTGTAGAAATTAAGGCATATGTTTTACCTCATCTCTAAATTTCTATTTGTTTTTTCTTATCTCGAGAGCAAATGAGAAGAGATCTGAACCCAATCACCTCAGTCTCAGAGTCAAGGCAGGCCATGTTGCACTCAGTCTGCTGTAATGACACTGACGCACATTTGTCTGCTCGAAGCAGGCGGAGCGTCTGCCAGATCCACAAGGGATGACTCTGTGGCTCAGAAGTAGGAGTGTACTTTCTATACACGTTTGGCTGCTGGAAAACCCAGACTGCAAATTTGGAAATAGGATAGTTTACAAAAGCAGGCCTTAGCCTACAAAGAGCTGTCCAGACAGAGAGGCAAAAAAGAAAATGGAGAACAAAAAGTAAACAAAGGCTGTTGAATTTATGCTCATGCTGAGATAAAAAACACCCTTCTTCACTCCACAGAAAATGCAATAAATGATGCTTTCCAGTTGCATCTATAGCACAAAACAATATTAAGAAAGGGCATACAAAAATCAAGGTCAGATATGATCTTTATTACTTTGCCAATAAATTGTTAAATATGCTGCATCCAGGGGCTTCAGAGATTTGCAGATACAAAAGCGTGACACAAAAGTAATGTATTCTGCTACAATCTGGAGAGAATGTGGATGCATTTAAAAGAAAAAAAACCTCTGGATACACAGTTGGGGAATCGGATGCAGAAGTTTCTATAGATGTTTTACGTTTGTTTGTTGCCGGTGACTGGGGGGCACCGTTGGAGTCCCCTGAATCTACCATCCTCTGGGAGGGAACAAGCCACAAACTCTTAGGGCCAACTTACAAACACAGGCTTCAGGTCAGCTTTGCTCTTGGGCTGGACTGGTTTGGGCTGAACCTTCTGGCCAGAGTAGTGCTCTGGGAAGCAGCCTTTTCTGTTGTCTAATAGGGAAGAGAGGGAGGCACGCTAGTTGCTTCTATGAGTGTCACGCTCAGTCCCTCCAGGATTTTGGGATGTCATGATCGCAACAATTCACACTAAATCAACCAATCGGCGTGAATTTGGTGCGACTTCAACCAATCACAGCAGTCCCATGTGCCAGACTTTGCGGAAGTATTTGACTCTTAAGAGCCACGGACCAAGCGGGAGTGAGAACGGTTAGACGTAACACACGTACGTCGCCTAATTCTTATTCCTGCTATGAAGACAAGACGTGTGTGACTTCAAAATAGGGCTGGGCGATGTGGAGAAAATCAAATATCACGATATCTTTGACCAAATACCTCAATATCAATACTGCAATGATATTGTAGTGTTGACTAGGTGCTTTCACAAAATATTTACACAATGAGATTTTTGATAAATGATCATCAGTAATGTGGATATAATGACTAAGTGGGTAAAGGCAAAATCTGGAACAGTCACAACACTGTGGTAAGTTCAGAAAATGACATCACTTTACTGTAATGCAGCCTTTAAAACCAGGAAAAGACAACACTTATGCTGTATTACCATATTACCATATTATCCAAAATCTAAGACGGTATCTAGTCTCATATCACAATGTCGATATAATATTGATGTATTGCCCAGCTCTACTTTAACATCTCACATTTACCGACAAAACGTACAGCGAAAGACAAAATATGCAAAATATTTTCAGACCGTCCTGCCAACCTGTATACATTTTAACATCAATGTACGCTGTAACCATGTTTCACTCTGAAGTCGCTGAAAGTTTCAATCCTGTCAGTTCGCTGCAGCTAAATTGAGGATAGCTACGTTCGTTATTGTAAGTGCAACGATAAGTTAAAGTCCAAGAAGTCCTTTATTAAACCATATGAATGTGCGGCCCAGGCCAGGTTAGGAAATTAACTAACAATGTAAAGATCAACAAGCCACTGACACATATGTTCAAATGATTCATTCAATAACTTATTATTTTTTGTGTCTTAAATCCACCAGCCATTTTCACATTATACCAACATTTGCAACATCCTGAGCCTTTTTGGTAAGGTCCTAGGAAAACTCAGCCTAGAGTAGTTTTATTCTCCCCAGTACAAGTTTTCTTTTTAATTTTAAAGAAGTCTACAAAAAGTCTACAAAGTCACAACTCTCTCGAAACTTCATTGCACTAAAAAAATAAAATAAAAACACAACTTGTATTACAATTTTTTAACAAAGCTCCCGCAACATCGGGCATTTTGGGCCGCAACAATCTAAAAAAAAAAAGTCTGTGAAATCCTGAAGGGAATGCACGCTGTGTTTTTTAACTTTTAGATACCACTCCACAGTACTCTGCCGGTACTCATCATGACTTTGACCTCTGTTCAAAGCAACATTTGTTTTCCTACACCTACACACGTCAGGAGCAACCAGGGGTTCCTTTAGGGCACTTCAACACTTGGACAAGAATAGCCGGGGCATCGAACCTCCAACCAGTTCTACCCAGTGAGCAACAGCTGCCTCGTTTGCTTTGCTTTAATCCACCACACAGTCAAGGCTGCCTGCTGATATATTACACTGATAGAGAAAGAGGTATTTTAAAGAGAGACCTTTTATAGAGATAAGGATAATACAGCATTTGTATGAGTTTTACTTTAAGCTACATTGTTAGATTGCTTCAACATACACAACAAACAATGGCATTCTAGTTTTAGCTGTGCACAAAGGTTTTATTTCAAGCTATGGTATAGATGGAAACATGTTTCCTGAAAGACTGTTAGACATTGATAAAAGTATTTCAGTGAGGACTCGTCTTTAAAATTGAAACAAAGGGCAAAGAACAAAGAGCAACATTGTTGCTGTTCACTTGTACTGTTTTGGCATTCTGCCAAACCTCTTATCAGCATGTCTGCCTGTGTGTGTGTGTGTGTGTGTGTGTGTGTGTGTGTGTGTGTGTGTGTGTGTGTGTGTGTTTGGTCCATTGAGATTACTGTGCAAAAAACAACAACAAAAAAACACATTTGCACTGGCGAAGCATATTATGCCTTCTTTTTTATTATGCTTCTTGTTAAGGAGGCCATTGTTTGCTAAAAAAAAGCTTAGTCACAAAAAGCATATCACTTATAATCCACGTACGTTTTATGAGCCATATACACTAAAATTATCTCATATTTTAACAGTAACCTGTAGGAGTAATGCTACTGCTAAAAAACAAAACTGTACAGGGCTAAAATAAACCAGAACGATCAAGCAGATTCCACTTTTTGTGTTGTCATAACACAGAATATAACTACAGTGTGTATTCTGCAGCGGTGCAAGTACAACAAGACAAAAGCAATGCAATAAATCACTTTCAACTTGGGAGACTATAGTTTTGGGTAGAAATGTGGGCTTGTGACGACATGACGGTCCCCATGGGGAACTTACAGTGGCTCGCATAAGTTTACACACCCATGCTAAAGTTGATTAAAAAGAGGTATAAAAAAAAACATCTTTTGTAAAGTCTTAATCTTAATGCCTTAATTTAAAAAAAACAAAATTAGGAAAATCCAACCTTTTAAAGACACCAATTTTCTCTGTGAATGAATAATGTATCGTAAATAATTGTTTGTCCTTAAAATACAGTGGGACATAAGTACACACCCCCCTATGTTAAATCCCCATAGAGGCAGAAAGAGTTTTATTTTTAAAGGCCATTTATTTCATGGATCGGGATACCATGCATCCTGATAAAGTTCTCTTGGCTTTTGAAATTAAAATAGCTCCACATCATCACATACCCTTCATCAAACATAGAGATAGGCATGGGGAATTTTCCATATGCAAATCAAACCAGCTATTAAGCTAACTGATATAGCACCATGCCAATCCCTATGTCTGGTTAAGGGTATGTGATGATGTGGAGTTATTTTAATTTCAATGGCCAAGGGAACTTGATCAGGATGCATAGTATCCTGGATTTATGAAATAACTGGCCTTTAAAAATAAAAATATACCTGCCTCTATGGGAATTTGACATAGGGGTGTGTATACTTATGCATCCTGTATTTTAAGAATGAACATTTATTTATTTACAATA
>NC_045737.1:34311673-34325242 GCF_008692095.1 Etheostoma spectabile | reverse complement strand
ATCAATTTCCAAAAGATGTTTTTTTTAATTCCTCTTTTTAATCAACTTTAGTCTGGGTGTGTAAACTTATGCAAGCCACTGTATGACAGCCCGACCAATATATTGGAGGGCCGACATCATCGGCCGATATTGGACGTTTCCCTATCGTATTGGCCAATAAAAAATAAAAAAAATGATTGTGATGAATGAATATTTTAAAAAATAAAAACGGCCTGTCAACCATGTTATGAGCGTTTTTTTTGTACATGCGTGTTTGTTCAAAGGACTTTAAGTTTCATATCTTAAGTTTGTATTTTTATACATTTAATATATTCTGATGTTCCTCTGTTCTGTTGTGACAATAGAACAAATTTTTATCATATTATTTTAGTGAGAACTCATAAATAACTACAAATAACTAATGTTAGAGCAACCTGTTTTGTAACGCGTTTCTGGATTTTTTTAAATATATATATATATATATATATATAAAATCTGCCTATGTATCGGTATCGGCCTTAAAAATCCGTCAGGCTCTACTTATGAGTTTGCATTTTTTGACCTGGGAAGTTAAACATGACCCAGTGTTAATACGTGAGAATAATGTTGCTTGCAAACTAGACCTGTCCCGTTAACCATTTGTTGTGCTTCAAAGCTTTGGTACTAATCAACAGCGAATATTTAAAGCTTCATTTCACAAAAAAAGAAAAGAGACGGAGCGACTGTGCTTTGTTGTTGCAGGAATTAGTCAGCTGTTACACAAACTCCCGGGCAGTTCAGTGCTTGTGTTTAGTGTTTAAAAACGTTCTTGTGGCAGCAATAGAGGCAGTGATATTCCTGATATTTACTGTACGGAAATCTCTCACCGCCTCAAACTGACAAGTCTGATCGCCGCAGGTTACGTGACTGGCCACCGCAGCGTGACGTTGGGTTGCGTGTCTCCAGAAGTTGAATCTGTCTCAACATTATCAGAGTATTGAGGGAAAAAAAAAAAAAAAAATTAAAATCCCGAAATTGAACACTTACCCAACGAACGAATATCCTAATAGTCGAATATTCGGATCCAGCCCTTTTGCAACTTAGCAAAATAGTTGCTGTAAGAGTTGTAAGAAGTACTCAAATTATGCTTTTTGGCTTTTTCCCTTTCCTTTATAGTGTTATAAATCTTTTTTTGTGCACGTTATAGGTATACAAAGTAAAAAAGCCAAAAGTTCACCCCAAAGGAACTTGCCACTGCTCACAAACTGCTGCAAACAGCTCTATTGTAGTCCAGCCTTTACTTCTGTGACAAACGTCATGGAAGTACACGCCCTCATACTCTGCTTCTGACTGGCTAGTAGTCTTTACTTAGCTACTGTGCATGTGCGACTCCACACAAAGATAGAACCGAAGTGTGATGCTTTACTCTGCAACTAAAACAGAGAGCTCAACAAACAGGAAATTAAACCATGTAAACTTATTCTGGTACAACCTCTGAAATAAAATCATGAACCAGAAAATGAGCATAATATGAGCACTTTAAGACATAGTAAGTAGAATACATTGCATGGGTATTTTAATAATGTATCAGGAGGTATGGCTGCGGAGACTGGCAACATACACAGAAGGCGTCCATGGTAATAAAAGAGAGAATTTGGATGGCTAGATCTGCCATGGAATGCCCCTGGGTAGTGACCACCGCTTTTTACAGTCAGGCTCAATGGTGCCTTTGTGCAGCGGAGCCCAGCTGGCTGTCCAGGAAACCTCAGTCCTCACTGCACAGTCCCACATCTCCAGAAACACAGACATCTGCACACAGGCCACCTTTTTATTTTGGGATTTACACTGGGAACAGCCTATACCCAAGTTGCCAGATCACTATAATCACAGACACACACATATACATATATATATATATATATATACACACACACACACACACACACACACACACACACACACACACACACAGTATATAGTGTTTTGAATTGTAATGGAGGGCAAGGCATTTGTTTTACATTCAGAGCAGAAACCTGATGCCTTTAATCAGCAGAAGTTCAGTGTAATTTTTTGCTATAAGTTTCATATTTAGGTATTAAACTCCGAGCCAACTGTCAAATGTCCAAAATTTCTCTCCTTTTAGCTCTTTTTTGTTCTCCACCAACTATCTTTTCATACAGTGGGCCCTATTTCTTGACATTTCATGAACCAGAAAATAGCCTATTCTGCAGCTTAATCAGTCATGAAAACTAATCGTTTGTTGTGTTGCAACTTTACAAATAAATTATTTTAAAGAGTCCCACAAAATACTGTAATGCAGTAGTCAAACCAACATTAATGCATTAATAACTCAACTCTGCCGAGAGCTTCCCCTAATAACTAATTTAGCTGATGAAGTACAAACTAAAACCCCAACTTTTATATGTATTGCAGTATGTCTATGTTGTTGTATGTATACTTGTATGTATACTGTGTATTTCTGTAGTTCTGTGTTTGTGTAATGTCAAGATTTGTGTGAAATAAACTTTTAAAAAAGTTAAGAAACAAGAGAGGTTGAAAAAAAAATTACAGGCAGTGCAACACACGCGCACACACACGCGTGGGCGTGCACAAACACAGCAGTGATCCCACAACGATGGAGCGCGAGGCCGTATCAGATTACAATAACATACTCTAAACCCGCGAGCCCTCTCCCTCCATCTCCCTCCGCCCTCCATGGAGCATCGCGTGAGAGCAGCAGCCGACTCTCCAACTTGATTGTGATTAATGCGCGAGTGCAAGATATCCATGCCAGATCTGAGCTAGACGCATTCTTAAGGTAGTCCGCGAGAGTGGAGAGACAAACCACAAGAGATCGTAATCGTCAAAGCTAAACACAAGACCACACTTTACCGGCTGTTCCTCGTTATTCGGACAACTTTTGCTTTAAAGTTATAGACATTGATATTTCGATGATAGAAAAACGGGATGACGCGTTCGACCTTAACTCGGTCTATCTTCGTTTTCGCAAAGATGTGTTATTTGATAACTTATTAAATATGAGCCATCTTTAATTTGTTTTAAAGAAAGCCTATATTTTCATTTCAATGCCCATATTTCTACATAACTTAGCTACAACGTTTCATCTAACTAAACTGAAAGTTAACGTTTGTTATGGGCTCTACAGATGTTGGGTGGAACGTGACGTTACGTAGCTACTAAGTTTTTTCTTGATGTTCATATATATATATATAAATATAACCCTCAAAATAGCTACATAAACGGAATGCATAAAGTAACGTTGACGAGAATTTCTTTTTTACACAACCACAGTTTCTGGTAAATCTTACTGTTTGAGAACAGGCTTCTTCCTCTTCTTGTTAGCATAAGATCCTGGGTTTCCCAACATGGTGTCACTTCGTTTAACGCTCACAAACTCGACTTTAGGACGTTTGTTTGTCTTATTCTAAGGCTTCCTCCATCCGCACAGAGGCAGTCTGTTAGTCCGTCGTTTGTTCAGCCAATGAGTCAAACTCCCAATAAAAAAAAGAAAGCAGCCACCGGGGTCCGCGGAGGTTCGGGTGCCGCGTTGCCAGTTCCCGTGGGCGGCCACTGGCGCTGACCTTGGTCGGCGGTGCGGTGAAGTGAGATTGAGGCAGTCGCGTGAACACAAAGTGGGGACGTTTTGTGAGAGGGGAAGAAAATGGAAATTTAGGAGAGTTTTGGCGAATTCACCAGACGTCCAACCCCCTTCTTTGGATAAACAACGCAGCCTTATTATTATCGTTCAGAGTCACTTGAGTTTTCCTTTTTTTCTTCTCTCCGTGCACGGGGCGTTTTCAGGAAATGTGTATGAACAGTCTGTCAGAGCTGTGTGTTTTAAGGTGGACTGGACTCTTTGTGACTGAAGCATGTTTTGATTCTGCTTTTGTAATATCCAGAGTGTGCTGTGATTTTGGACTTAGTTGGGAAAATATGTTCTTTGGCTGAGTTTTCTGACCACAGCAGGAAATATTGTAGAAACGTTTCCCTAATAACTTCCATAATATTTGATGCACATATTGTTTTTGTAACTCACTACAACTTGGCTTTAGTCTCATTTTCCCACTAGATTGCTGTGTGCTGTTTTGATCAAACCCTAAATTATGCAAGGATCTCTGACATACACTCATGCACTTTATTCTCTGTTAAGAGAAGCTAATGTGTATGATAACTGATTTATTAAAACTAATAAAAGTACACAAATTAAATCCAAGAGACTCTTATTAGAGATAGGTTTAAAAGCCCTCATTGGCATGTGAATGATTTACATTTCAGCTTCAAGCAATACAAAGTCCGGTATGGCCACTAGCTAGAGTGAAGATAAACATCTACAAGGTTTTGCCCTAAGGCAAATCAAAAAGCTTCATTATAGGGGCTTTTAACTGATTAACTATGTTCCTATTCAGGCCTTTATTTTACCTTATTACATGACCAAATCTAAGTTAACACTCAAACCAACTATGTGTACACCCACACATGACACCAATATGTGATTTAACATCTTCCAAAACAGGGGGCATTTAGGCCTTCCACAATATTTTGGATTTGCTCCCATTCAGCCACAAAAGCATTAGTAATACCAGCCACTGATGTTGGGCGATGTTTCCTCCCCAGTGCGCTTGAATCTCTTCTTCGCCAAACTGGCAAACCATTTCTTTACAGACTTGGTTTTGTGCATAGGGACATTGTCATGTTGAAACAGGAAAGGACCTTTCTCAAACTGCTGCCACAACATTGGAAGCACACTATTGTCTAAACTATCATTGTATGCTGTAACATTAAGTCTTCCTTTTTAAGTTTCTTGGAACTAAGGAGAACAGCTCAAACCACAGAAAACAAACCAAACCCAGCCCAAAAGTTGTCACAGATGTGTCCACATACATTTGGCCGTATGATGTATTTTATAATAGCTGGTTTTGAGGATGTGTAGCAGTGTAATCATCCAGACAAAGTGGTGAAATAGCCAGTATGCATGTCAAATATTCTGGACTTGAAATGTGCTGTTGATAGACACTAACGCTTTACTTTAAAGTCCCCCTATTTAGCATTTACAAACATTCACTGAATGGTTTATAACACACTATAATGTGGTTATAACCAGCTAAGGACTTTTTGTGTTATCAATTATCATTATCAATCCTTATCATTATCAATGGGCACAGTTGCAGATGGACTGTTTTTATTTGGCTCTTTTCTATGCTCATTGACTACTCAGAACGATTAAACATAGAACAGGAACCAGTCACCATTCACACACATTCATTCACTGTGGCCGAGGCTGCCGTACAAAGTGCCACCTGTCTCATCAGATAAACACTCACACACATTTACACACGATGGTGCGGCAGTGCCTTGCCCAAGGACACTTCGACATGGAACTGCAGCCCCCCCGTCAGTTATAATTTCTCCTGCAGGACATGCGTTGTTGTGTGTTATTCATTATCTGTATATACAGCAGCCTCCACCTATAGAGTTGATAACAAGCTACATTAAAACACTTTGACTAAATCCTCTGTAATAAACCAATTAATGACAGTTTATACTCTCTATCATTGCTTTTAGGTGAAATACCAGGTCCATAACCAATGCTTCACAGGAAATGAAAAAAAAGCTATTTTGAAAACACTTTATTGAGCTATTTATCTCAGACAAAGTCACCACGTCACTGTTTAAATATGTAAAACCCACAGGGTGACCAATAGAAATGATTTATTTATGAAAGGAAATTAAAATGATGAAACATGGAGTTTCGAGGTTCTAAATGATAAATAGATGGATGCACAAAATGAACCTAGGTGTTAGTAACATACATGTACCGAGTCGAACGTTCTCTGGGATCTGTTTTCATGCTAATTGAAACAAGCTACTGTAAACAGTTGTTAGCTTGCTAACGCTAGCTTTCAGGGGGCCTCATGTAAACAAAAAACCTACTGTCTATCATTTTCATAAACTATCTGTAGGCTACACTTACAAAGTTCTCAACGCTTCAGTTTCAATGTTGGAACCGTCATTATGCTACTGTTGAAGTGTGGTGCTAGTCTGAGCTTGGTTAGTGGTATAAAATTGCAATTTAACCAGTGCCCCAAAAGGTAGCATTAGCAAGCTAACCACCGTTCGCAGTAGCTTGTTTAAAGCTAGAAATGTATTCTCATAGGATGAAAACACGTCCCAGAGAACGTTTGACTCGGTGCACATTTGTTAATGACCCCTAAGTTCATTTTGTGCCGGAATTGTCCTTTAAAGTAAAGTGTCACTCTAAAAAAATGAGAATGAAGACGTTTGGCAGGTTTACTAGACACACCTGGCTAAAACTAACTGATACAGTCTGATAGCAGTTTTTGAGCAATTATTAATTATTTATACTATTCATTTTTAATAAGACACAATTTTTTTGCCAAAACAGTTTTAGAAAGCTGTTGATTGGTCAATTTGGAGGCTGTAGTTTGGGGTGGACTTTACACTGACAGGTGTTTTCATTTTTGTGTCCACTCCATTTTAGATCATTGAGGGCAGACTAAATACAGAAACGCCTTTTTGCATAATTGTTTCATGTTTTGATTCCCCTGGTTATTTGAAATGCAGCTTTCTACTTCACCTCGCCACACTTCAGTGACAGTTAGAGACATGTTGCAGACAGTCGCCATGGAGACCATTCATACCCTAAGCCCTCCCCAGCGTTCATCTGTAAACAGAAGTGTTTATCTTGGACACACCGTACTTCCTTGGAACAGCCGTCGATCATGTTCACATTCCCTGCTTGGAGTTTTTCAGTGGTTCAAATACTGAACTCTGTTTCCTTGATGGAGCAAAACAAAGAACTTTTACTTTGAAATAATAACAAGCTCACATTAAAATCCTGACTGTGTTCACACACACACACACACACACACACAATGACAATGCGTTTTTTTGCCTTTTGTGTCACGAGTAAATCCTGTCACCTCTAAATGCACGCTTTCATTCGAGGACTGTTTCTTGCTTTGCTGTCTTTAGGGAGCCAGTTTTTCTACATGCACAGTTTTATTGTTCATGCCACTACATTGTTAAAACGCTCACTGTTGTTTCCTAATTAGCATCTGAGTAAACAGAAGAAGAAAAAAAACTGTAACTCAAACACAAAGCAACAAAGCACAAGATGCAAAACACGTTGAAAAAAGCAGACCAAAAAGCAAACATGTCATGCTCTCATGAGGAACTTCAGCAGTGTTTGACAGTTTGGCGGCTGGACGACAGAGACGCCTGAGGTGGAGGCTCTGACATGCGAAGCACTGACACGTCTCTGTCTCTGACGAAGGACACTCTTTACCTCGCAATTGCATTATTGCATTATTGTGAACAATCAGAATTAGACATGTTCATCAGTACACTGCTAATGTAGACTGACCACTCACTGTGGCTAGTGTTGTCCCAAAAGGAACACTTATGTTAAAACACTCGACGGAAATGATGAGCGATCAGCTCTTACCCATCTCTCACAATCTGACAAAAATCTATTAAACTGACCTTTGTCAATCAAAAAAAACATACAGATTCAGCAGCTGTATGGCTGTATTTTTTTTTTGCTTAAAATGTTTTCAGAAACTCGTTTTGGTGAACTATTTTCTTGAAATACGAGATCGTAATCTGACCGAGCCGCCACGATGCTCAGTTTGGAAATTTGGAAAAAGCCAGACCCACGTGACGTGTTGGTCCAGTCAGGTCCCGGTCGACGTCCCTGCCGGGACATAGACTCCCTGCCCCCCCCCCCCCCCCCCCCCCCCCTTTCCGCTTTGTGGTCAAGATGGTGCCTGTTTAGTGTGAGTATGGTCCAAGGGGGTAAGCGAGTGTCCACAAAGAGTAGCTCCCATGGCGCCATTTTAATGCTACCAAGCCATCATCCAGCGTTAGCAATCCATGAACTAGCATTTTAGTTAGCATTAATAAGCCTGTGCCTATGTTATCTCCTTACACATACCTACGCTCTCCATCTCTGCTAATTGGGAATGATTGAGATTTCTCTTGCACAGCTACCAGAAGACTTACAACTTTCAGACAGGTTGCTCACGTCACATCTACGTAGTCAAACTGAGTTGGAAACAGCACAGTAACGAAAAGTGCTTCTAATATCCTTCACTGGTTTCTATCCAGAGCAACGGGGTCTGTTGGTCCATTTCTGTAACTGTCTAGTTCTACACTGAACTTTTTGAACGTTTTTAGGGGGTCACCTGGGTAATTTAAGTGCACTGACTTGTTGCGTTATCTACACTATAAACTTAAAACTAAGTGTTTGAAGTGTGCAAGTAGGCTGTTTGAGACACAGCCAAAGTCTGCTGATTTTGAGTTCTTGAATTTTATAAACAGTCAGCAAACAACTTAGTGTAGGGGGGGGGAGGGACTGAGTACCCAGGGCCCTCATGGGAGGAGGGCCCAAAAAGATGCTGGAATGAATAGGTGTGGCTGTGGCGATGGGACCATAGAAAATGCCTTTCTAAAGGGCCCAGAATTTTGTGTTACGCCCCTGATCACGTGTGTTGACCTCAGGGACTTGCACAGGTACAGGCTATTGTTGCCAGGGCAACAGCCCGTTTGACCTGATTGGCTCTACTGCCCGTCTGGAGAAATCACATTATCACATTAAATTGCCATATCATTAAATCTTGTGTCAATTTATTTTGACCTCAGCAATGCCCTCTGGCCCCGGGCTCGTGACTGTTAATATTTGTATCTTTTTTTTTCTAAAGATACATTTTTTGGCCATTTTTTAGGCCTACATTCGACAGGACAGCTGAAGACATCAGAGAGAGAGGGGGCGGGGAATGACATGCAGCAAAGGGCCACATGTTGGAGTTAAAACCCTGGCCGGCTGCATTGAGGAATTAAACCTCTACATGTGGGCGCCCCCTCTACCAACTGGGCACTCCTGGCACCCTGACATTGAGCAGGATAACACAGCAGCCAAGCATGGAGGCAAATGGGAAATGAGAACATGGCAGCTGCCATGCCACAGAATTTGGCGTGTGGTTGCTGGTGAGCCCTGTGCAACTGTTCCCATGCATTTAATCCACTCTGAGTGCTTGTTTATTTGGCCCTGGTGCATTCCTGTGTGACAGACACCGGTGCACAGCCATCAACACCCGGCTCAATATCTTTATTTCTCACTAACTTTAGAGCAATGTTTTATTCGGGCCAGCAGTGGTTTCCATTCAGGAAAGCCAGCTACCTCACTGCCTTTTATTGTTCTCCACCCACTGCATAACTTCCCTGAAACTTATTACAACACTTTTTTTTTTTTTTTTTTTTACTGTTTTGATTTCCTTATTTGAACAGTTCAGTCTTGTCCTGGGGTCCGCTGCGCTCAGCGACAAAGTATTTAAAGCTGAGGCAAAGAGCTGCACACTTATAGAGAAGGGTTTGAAATCTTCTGTGATTAATTCTTTCCTTTGCTCTAAGCAAGATGTATAGAAGCTCATTTACACCGGGAAAATGAATGCATTTGTCAGGAACAATCAATGATAAAAATACAAATTGTAATTTAAAAAAAATCAAAATCAAAATGATTTATTTGAACAATGGTGACTTTATATATCCTACTTAAGACTGCATCAAATGATTATTATGAAATAATCATGGTTTTAAGATGCAGAGTCATAAATAGCCTATAGTGCTAGGAAGTGTTTATGAGATGCTATCTCACAATTTTGACTCCCTTAGTCCCAATTTGTGTGTGTTGAGTAGGATACTGTTACATTTACACCATCCATGGTCAGCGAACCTACCTTGAATGAATTAAGGGTAAAGATTGACCAATTACAATAAGTAATAATTTGAATTTTTTTCCCTTTTCTAAAACTTTATCAGTGTATTTGTTTTTGGTGGTGGGTTTCCACAAGAGTAGATGCTGCAGTAACGGGGGGAAAAGCAGACAACGAGTCATCGACCCTCAGATACTCAGTCGGCTCATCAGCTCTCTCTGGACTGCAGAGTCCTTTTTCAAACAGGCAGAGGCTTGACATGAAGCAGAAATGCTGCCCTCTGGGAAAGGGAAGAATCGCGTGTGAAGGACGGGAGGGCAGTTTTTAACACAGTGAGACCTAACTGTGATCCATTATACCCTCAACCACAGCGCCATTAAAATGAAGAGAAGGTCGTATAGTAAAGCACCCTGTGAGTGTCATGATTCCTGTTCATTTGCACTTGTGTGGTCAATTAATTTCACGTGTGAGGTTATCAGTTGAGTATGTAAGTTACTACTGTGTGACTGGGGGTGGGGTGGGGGGGCAGCTAGACAGAAAGACCTTACTGTCAGAAGAAAGTAGAAGAGAAAACAATTGAAAGAAAGTAACAATGTCCGGGACTGATATTGTTTGAGGCGTGCATACTGTGACTGGTTGGAAATAGCAGGACTCATTAAATGTGGATTCACTGTCAATATTGTGTATCTTTAGTCTATATTTCGGGAGTCAAACTAAAAAAGAAAGTAGAGCAGAAATGCACTTTTTAGAGTAAAAAAAACATGTCACTAGAACAGTTATCTTCACAGGAATACACTGTCGTCATGGGGTTTCATCCTGTGTCCCATGTGTGGTTACTTAAACTCTGCGTTAACATTGAGGGGAAAACCTTTTTTTTTTTGCATGTGAACACTGACATAAATGTTTCACTGTGATGATCCAAAAAAGTCTGGAAGGCATTACATATTTTTATGAGACAGCCACATGCTTGCCCTAATTGACATTAAATCACTGGCTGCCATGTTTTATGTGCCAAAAAGCAGTATTACACAGAGGTTCACACTGCCTCCTTATTGCTTAACAAGCCTTAAACATACAGTATTTACGGGATTTGATGACACTCAGAAAAGCTTCAGCATCTGGGTTGAACACTTCATGTAGCAATGGCTAGAAATGGACATGCAATAAGTGAAAAAAAAACCCATTTAGGTACATTTTGGCAGTGTCAACATTGGGGCTGCATTTTCATCATTGATTAATCAATTGATTGTTTTAGTCCATAAATTTGTCAGAAAATAGCAAAAGTTGCCCATTAAAAGGTGATATCAAACAACTCTTCAGTTTGCTGCAAAGACAATGAAACTAATCAGCAACTCTGGGAAATAAAGATACTGAAACTAGAGAATGTTTAACATTTCTGCTTGATAAATGACTTCAATGATGAATTGATTATCAAAACAGTAACCAATTATTTCTTGTTAGTGGACTAATGAGTAATGATTCATTGTTTCAGCTCTAGTCAAAACAACTCGCATCCCAAAGACTGTTGCAATATACTGTGAACCCGTTTTTAAAAAAAAAGCAAAACACACAGCATACCAGGTAAATTACGCAACTCTGCAAAATTATTTTATATTGAGCACGCTGCAGTCGCTCCCTTGTGTTGTTCACTTTCACACGGAGACTTTATGTAACATCACATGTTCTAACGTTGAGAGTGCACCATTTTGTCAGTTAGTATACCAACTATTACTACAACAGGAGATTGTACAAGGCGCGAATTCTTATTGTGATGCATTGCACCACACTCCACAATGTAAAGGCACAATGTGGAACTACAGTGTCCATCAACACCACATTATAAATCCAACTGATCTTTAACGTCAATTCGTCTTTTGTGTTGTTATTTTTCAAGTGTAAGATGCATTACAGACACACAACACAATTAGAAACACATCGGACAAAGGTTGTTTGATGAAGTCAAGATGAAAGTTAATGCTGAAGAGTCTTCTTTGCACGGTTTAAGGCAGGTGTGGAGAGAGGAGCCGAAAATGTAAGCTATTTTGGTTGCCATGCTTTTGAGTTGTTTTAATGATAAACAATGCAGGCAAACCTCCTCCCTGCTGGCGCTGTTAAAGCCAGTCCAAACTGTGGAGGAGTGAAATAAAACCTGCTATAAAAACCAACGGAAATTTGGCAGAGATAGATTGGCCAAACCCCTCGACTGGCCTCACAGGGCTGCAGCCGTGAGACCTGAATGTAGAGTATTGTTGTTTTACTGTTGACTAATTACTCTGGTTCCTGTGGGGGTGCGTGTCTCTGTGTGTCAGGATGTGAACACAGGAAAGTGTTGGTACTGTACCGTAACTGTGTGAGAATGAGTTCAAATCTCGACGTCGGCTGCCGAGACCTTTTTGCTTGCACACAATTCGTTCACATCTTTCCCCCCTTTTTGTAGTCGTTGCAACTTCTTTCCAATCTGCTGTGTCATCTATTATTTTTATTTTTATTTATCCTTTATTTAACCAGGTAATACCCATTGAGATTAAAAATCTCTTTTGCAAGGGAGACCTGACCTATTAAAGTAAACTAGTTTTGCCAGTTCTTTTATCATCGGTGGAATAAAAAATAAATTTTAAAAAAGCGAGACGTTCAAAATGTTTTGACAGAAATAAGAAATTGGGAGGTCAATCAATCCATCCGTCAGTCCAAAACCAGATAAACCTCGACTGCCATTCGGGATTTTCGTAGCCCCCAGAAGATAAATCCCAGTGTATTTGGTAAACCCACTGACCTTTCCTCAAGTGTCAAGAGCAGGTTAACATTTCTGGCTGTGGATTTTGATTATGATCGCCCATGGTTTCCAAGAAAATTGTTTTTTAATTAAGTTTATATACACAACTAAATAGTTTTGTCTAGTAACGTTTTGGAGAAAACGTCATTCCTGCGTGGGAAGTTTTTCCAGTCGACCCACTGTGATGTTCTCGTACCGCACAGACATCACAGAGAGGGTGGATGACGCAACGCTAGAGTGCTCTGACAATGGAAAGACTTTGGTTTTGGTTAGGAAAATATCACCATTTTGGCTAAATATTGAAACAAAACACACATCCTATCTTGTGTCAAACCAAGACCACAAGACTTCCCAGAACCAAAACCATTTGCTTTGAGTTTCCAAAACATAACCTCAGAAAAGATAATCATGCTTAAGTGGCCTAAAAGTGGATATTGTAGTGAAAACAATCTTTTTGTAAATAAATCCTGTGAGATCATAATGCATCGTGCAGATGGACATTAAATTGTATTTCAGGACACAGGTTTGGCCCATTTAGTTTTTTCTTTTATTCTATCCTCCCAAAAATGAACAAGAATACCTTACAGGTCGATTCAGCAAGCAGCTCATAACGACCCATATTTTTTTAAACAACTAATTTACACAAGTGCAAACAAGAAAGTATTGTGACAAAACCATAGGAGTGACAAAACAACGGTCAAACAAACAGACTTTCACTCAGGAGCATGGGGCTCGTGTCCTGTGTAAAACCAAAAGTCGACGGTCAATTTTGGACGTTAGCTGTCTTTTATGGACCTTGTACAAGGGTGTGACTTTTGGTTTTAACATTGGGTGGGGAAAAAAAAAAAAAAATGACAGAGCGTCAAAAGGTGACAAATGTCAGAAAAAGCCCCGACAACATTGACAAAAAAAACTTTAAAAGGTGACAAAAATGTCAAAAATATTATCAAAAAAATCGAAAATGGAAACAAAAGTGTTGAAAAAAACAGCAAAAGTGTCAGAAAAAGTGAGAATTCTTTTTTTTTTTAAACATTATAAACAGATACACACATCAAAAAAATGCCCAGTTTTGCCCCCCCCCCCCCC
>NC_045737.1:34310843-34311654 GCF_008692095.1 Etheostoma spectabile | reverse complement strand
CCCCCCCCCCCCCATAAACAACACCTTTGGCCTTGTATTCCATGACACAGTTAGATGTACCTCCTCATTTTTTCAAATGAATCCGCTTAAGCCAACCCTTGATGATTAACTCACTCTAACTACGTTGTTTTTGTTGCCTGCACTACACTGGATCTGTTTCACAAAGTTAACTACGAAGCGCCCATACTGAACGGCCTTTGAAATATGAAGCAGCGTAGTTGACTGTCTGCCATGTTTACATTGGTGGTTTCTGAGCCTACAGAGGAAACAGCCAGTGAGTCACACTCTTCTGTGCCGACAGACTGTAGGAGTTATGTAAAGTCTCGGGAATTCATGTGTGAGCGTAGCGAGCTCGTAGCTGTAAGGGAAAGTGCAGGCAAAGATGAGCCGACCTCATATCAGGAGGGGAGTGAATGTGTGTGAAATCATTACTATCACTGTGAAACCAGAGGGAACTTTTTACAACCATTTATTTAGGTGTAGTTTCCCCTGTGGACCAATGTTACAATAACAGCTTGTGTTATAATGATCTAATCAACAGCATCTCCACCACGCTACAACTGATCTATATGTGAGTCATCGCCCGTAAAAAGACAGGATTAGATGTCGGGCATTGTTTAGACCCACATTATATAAATTCCAGTCCAGATCATGAAGATTAAAAACATATTTGTACAAGTAGACTACCTACTTGCCAACTTAGGTTTTACCTTTCATACTGAACTCAGGGTTGTAGAGACAGAAAAAGAAACTGAGATCATGTTGCTTCAGGCTCACAAAGGGGGCCTGAGGGGGCAATCCCCCCCCCCCC
>NC_045737.1:34309273-34310833 GCF_008692095.1 Etheostoma spectabile | reverse complement strand
CCCTCCCTCCGAGAAACACTGTTTGTATCTGGCAGGGTAATGTGGTTTCAATCCTGCTGTTCACACCGTCACATGCAAAACCTCAGAGATACTTTTTCAGTCAGTCAGTGTATATTGTTATGGCTGTTTACATTTCTTTTGGGGGGAAAACAGATCTAGCTAAATTATTTATCCCATCTGTCTCATGAGCCTGGTCCAAGCCAGTGCTCTAACTTTTAGCAGTCCCGCTAACTGTGGGATAGGCGCCCGTCGAAGAAGGACCCAACGTGGATTCCTGCCAGTTGTGGAAGAAGTACAAGAAATATCCTGCGTTCAAAGTTGGACTTAAGTAAAAATCCAAAAGTATCAAAATAAGTATCAAACGTACAATGCAACAATGCATACTGTTGGAGTTTAATCTACAGTAATACATCCTAATTCACCTGGTCATATTTTGTATGAAAAATTTTAGTAGTAGTATCTTGTAGGGCCTCATCTACAGCTTTAAAATAAAGGAAATGGAGTAAAACATATTATATTTCCCTGTGAATTGTGGGGAAATAGATGTACAGTGTACCTCAAAAATGTACTTAAGTATACATTACTTGAATAAATGTGGCCTACATAAATACTTTCCACCACGGGTTCCTGCCTACTTTTCCATTGCAGAGGGTGACATTGAAATGAAAAAGGTTTGTTTATGAGTACACCGTTTTTGAGGTCAGGCAGGTTTATTTAAAACAAAGGACTAATGCCACCTGCTGGTGAAAAGACAGAGAAACACCGGGCATGGACTGTGGGTCCTCACGAGATGAATAGATTTTTTTTTTTTTTTAATTCAAAATACAAATATACAAACAAACAAGGCAGTAGAAATATCAAACCAATTTAAAAAAAACAACAACATTTGCCTCGGGTCGAACAAGTCAAAACATAAAAGCATATACGTATCAAATTAAAATTCAGAGGAAAGAAATGAGAGAGAAAAACAAAATAGAAAAAAATAAATGACAAACAAGTAAATAAAGGGGGCTATCTCAAATGAAATCCAAAGTTTCAAGTAGATAAACCAAATCAGGGGCTTTTCCAACCTTAACCAGTTCCAGAGATTTACACAAAAGGTTTGGCTCGTTCTTCCAGTGACTCAAGGAGGGTTTGGTCTTAAAATATCTGACAAGATGAATAGATTATGGATGCATCAAAGACAATGGCAAACATTATTTTAACAGTCAACTCTTATGAAGAACATTAGCATTTTAGCTCACACGTTTATTTTGCTTACAGAACTCAAATGATTAGTCAATGAGTCAATTAGTGGATCGTCATCAAATTAATCAACTGTTTTAATAATCACTTTATGCTTTCAAGCAAAATGCTTACACCTAGTTCCATCTTATAAAATGTGGTGATTTAAAGCTTATTTAGTAAATAAACTGAAATCTTTGTTGATCAGATAAAACAAGCAAATGGTCAAACATGTCACTTGGGCTCTGGTGGGACTACGATGGGTAACAATAATGGGTCATTTTTCAATATTATTTGTGGTCACAGGTGAATATAACTTATATTTTGGTTACCTGC
>NC_045737.1:34309045-34309263 GCF_008692095.1 Etheostoma spectabile | reverse complement strand
TCACTTTAATTAAATATTCAACTTAATTTTAGCGTCACTTTACAACACTGCAATGTTGTTTTTCTTGTACTATGGCAACTGCACTTTACTCTACAATACCTCATGTGACTCCACTTCACTTTACCTTACCTTGCTTTGCTTCAGTCTACCTTTCTGCACATTGTCTGTTGTTTCCCGGTTTTTCTTGTGTGTTTACTTGTTTGTTTGTTTTTGCTTTC
>NC_045737.1:34299145-34309035 GCF_008692095.1 Etheostoma spectabile | reverse complement strand
ATTGCTGCTGTAACAAAGGAATTTCCCCGCTGTGGGATGAATAAAGTATCATCTAAATCTGATCTAATGGTAATTCCATAGACAAAACAAACGATCAACAACTATTTATCCGAACCATAAGCGCTAGAAGGCTAAATTAAAATGTGTTGTTTTGGACATTTGTTTTTGAAACCTATAAATGTAGCCTACTTTCATCCACTATGTACTGTTATCACATTTGTATTTTTACAGTAAAAGGCATTTTTGGTTCTTCAAAAAAAAAGACTCAGGCAACAAGTGGCCGTACTCAGACGTGTAATCTACGAGACAACACTCGCTAAGGCCCTCGCTCCCTGTGACGTGTTATTCTGTCGCCGGGTCGCGGTGATTACTCGGGTCAGCTCGGGTTTATTTTGGAGGACAGTTAATCATGGCCCTGAGGGTGATTGGACTGGTCGTCCCGTCGGGAGCAAATGCTTTTAAAGCAGTGAACGTTGCACAGAAGGTAAGGACAGAAAATACACGGCCCCTCACTTGTCCTGCATGACGTGTACGTTTACAAGGGCAAGCTAACTAGCTAGCTAGCTAACTAGCTTCCTAGCTACTAGCATCACAGTCGTTAGCTCTTTGGTTTATGATGTTCCGGTCGGTGGATAGACATCATTACGTTCGCAGTCAAGCCTCTCGATATACCAATTTGTAAATACGCTATTTGGTAAGCTAGCCCGTCTCGTTGTTGCCATATGCAGAGTTTTGAGTTTCAATTGAATATTTAGTCCTAACGTTACGTGTTATTGCAACACTCGAGATTTGATATTTGTAGAAAACGTATCGATACGTTTTCGGTTCGGTTTGCAAACTAAATTAAAGAAGTGCATTATCTTAGTTGTGAAAATTGTTCCATTGATAGATTCTTGTTTTAAATATTTTCACTAATAACAGTGTTAAAACTACTGTTCCTAACGTGGACACTGTGACGCTACTGTTAAAAAAGCCTTACAATAAATGCTATGCTGTTTATCTTACTTAGATTTTTTTAAGTCAAATCATTTTGAGTAAATTTAAATCAAGTGACACCAAACCTTTTATGCTACTTCGAAAACTCAGAACAACCAAAAACATCCAAACGGGAACGTTGTGTGAAGGTACTGCGCAACCGCGGGGGAACGTTACCGTTGGTTGGTTCTCTTAACGTTTAGGGAACGTTAGAACCAGGAGGGAACGTTCCCTAAACGTTAGCTTTTGGTTTGGTTCGAACTAACCTTTAGAGAACCATAAACTAACGTTCCCTAACGTTCCCTAAACGTTAGCTTTTGGTTTGGTTCAAACTAACCTTTAGAGAACCATAAACTAACGTCCCCTAACGTTCCCTACACGTTAGCTTTTGGTTTGGTTCAAACTAACCTTCAGAGAACCATAAACTAACGTCCCCTAACGTTCCCTAAACGTTAGCTTTTGGTTTGGTTCGATCTAACCTTTAGAGAACCATAAACTAACGTTCCCTAACGTTCCCTAAACGTTAGCTTTTGGTTTGGTTCGAACTAACCTTTAGAGAACCATAAACTAACGTTCCCTAACGTTCCCTACACGTTAGCTTTTGGTTTGGTTCAAACTAACCTTTAGAGAACCATAAACTAACGTCCCCTAACGTTCCCTAAACGTTAGCTTTTGGTTTGGTTCGAACTAACCTTTAGAGAACCATAAACTAACGTTCCCTAAACGTTAGCTTTTGGTTTGGTTCGAACTAACCTTTAGAGAACCATAAACTAACGTTCCCTAACGTTCCCTACACGTTAGCTTTTGGTTTGGTTCAAACTAACCTTTAGAGAACCATAAACTAACGTTCCCTAACGTTCCCTACACGTTAGCTTTTGGTTTGGTTCGAACTAACCTTTAGAGAACCATAAACTAACGTTCCCTAACGTTCCCTACACGTTAGCTTTTGGTTTGGTTCAAACTAACCTTTAGAGAACCATAAACTAACGTCCCCTAACGTTCCCTACACGTTAGCTTTGGTTTGGTTCAAACAACCTTTAGAGAACCATAAACTAACGTTCCCTAACGTTCCCTACACGTTAGCTTTTGGTTTGGTTCAAACTAACCTTTAGAGAACCATAACTAACGTCCCCAACGTTCCCTAAACGTTAGCTTTTGGTTTGTTCGAACTAACCTTTAGAGAACCATAAACTAACAGTTCCCTAACGTTCCCTAAACGTTAGCTTTTGGTTTTGGTTCGAACTAACCTTTAGAGAACCATAAACTAACGTTCCCTAACGTTCCCTACACGTTAGCTTTTGGTTTGGTTCAAACTAACCTTTAGAGACCATAAACTAACGTCCCCTACGTTCCCTAAACGTTAGCTTTTGGTTGGTTCGAACTAACCTTTAGAGAACCATATACGTTCCCTAACGTTCCCTAAACGTTAGCTTTTGGTTTGGTTCGAACTAACCTTTAGAGAACCATAAACTAACGTTCCCTAACGTTCCCTACACGTTAGCTTTTGGTTTGGTTCAAACTAACCTTTAGAGAACCATAAACTAACGTTCCCTAACGTTCCCTACACGTTAGCTTTTGGTTTGGTTCGAACTAACCTTTAGAGAACCATAAACTAACGTTCCCTACACGTTAGCTTTTGGTTTGGTTCAAACTAACCTTTAGAGAACCATAAACTAACGTTCAAAACTCAGAGCAATGTACATAATGTAAAATATAGATTACAATAGGATGTGGAATAAAACATCTTGGTAACGTCTTCCATAGTCTCGTCTGTGTCCGGGCTAAATTACGACCTGAGCACAGTGGGCAAATATGCCGGATTTAGGTTTTTTGGTGTGGCACCGAGTTTGTAATTTTCATTAATTACAAATTAAACTGAAAAAAAGTGGAGATGGTAAGTTCCCCATGGTGGGTTGTGTATGTTGAGACTCTGTCCATGTGTCAGATCTAGTTTTAATATCTGTAATATAGTACCAGTATAGACTATATAACAGTATAGTATCAGCTGGCATGTTTTTTTTAATTTTGCATATTCTTTAACAATTTTGAGGGGTGGTTTTGCAGGTGTGCGCCGCCCCCCCAAAACAATGCTAGGGGAAACACTGGGTAGTGTTGCTGTATAGAAAGACTTGGTTGATTTTACAGACTTTGGGGGTGAAAAGGGTTAGAGGGAATCTGTGTGTGTAAATCTGGTCTGTGTTAACCCCGTGTTATCAGTTAAAAGGTGGCATTTAATTGTTCTGTGTCATTCAGGCGGGTGTTCACACCAGCTCGGTGAGGAGCCTCCGGTATGGCTGGTTGGCCTATGCACTGGGCGAGAGGACGACGCCCCGGTTAAAGCAGAACAGCAAAATCATCACCTTGGACGGCAACTTGTCCTCTGGGAAAGGAGCACTGGCCCAGAAGCTGGCTGACAGGCTGGGTAACTATCTCAGTGTAGGGATCCTTCATCAGAGTGTGCCCCAGCACAGGTACACTCATCCAGTGATTCCCCTCAGGTTTGTCGTCATGCAGTAGATGTAAGAAGGCGTTTACACGCTAAAGCGGTAAACCCCTTCAATCATGGGGCTTACATGGATGAAATGTGATTGTGCTAATGCTTACTGCGCCAATGTTTGAGAGCTTGACTGACATTGATATATCTGCGAGAATCCATTATGGGCTGATAATATATAGTATGCCATGGGTATTTTGGGAGATACTCTTATTGTCTTGTTATTGTTAAATCAATGGCATCGGTACATGGGGGTAGTTCTAATTCAATTCAATTTTCAATTCAATTTTATTTATAGTATCAATTCATAACAAGAATTATCTCAAGACACTTTACAGATAGACCACACTCCGGAATTTACAAGGACCCAACAGTTCTAGTTTCCTCCAGAGCAAGCAACAGTGCGACAGTGGCGAGGAAAAACTTCCTTTTAGGCAGAAACCTCGGTCAGACCCAGGCTCTTGGTAGGCGGTGTCTGACGGGCCGGTTGGGGTTAGAATGAAGTGGCAGGGGATGCTGCTGTGACACGTTAAGACCGGCGTATGCTATGTGACAGGTGCGGTGGTGGTTTTGAGGCTGTGTGAGAGTCCCGTACGGTAACCGGGGCAACATCACTGCACTGAACGTTTTCCAAACAACAAAGCATAGTCAGTCTGTCTCTTTCCTTTTCTCTGAAATCAAGCTGCATTCAAGTGCACTCAAGAACGACAGTACATTGATGTTGCTCTCCTTGACATGGGAGATTAATTTCCTTAGATATGATTAACTATTTCAGTGTTAACATAAAATAGACAAAGGGAGGGAGGGAGAGCCTGTACGAGGCAGAGGAAACAATACAGCACATCGACAATAATACTACTTTTACATTTCTGAATGTGCATATGTTGAGCACCATTCAGTTCAAATGTGACTGTGAACTAAACTGTGACAGATTGTAATTTCTGTATTTATTACCAAAGCATCTATCAGTAATACAGTTGAAATAGGGGAAATATAAAACAAAAGAAAAAAGAATTGAGTTACAGGTCGATTTAAGGCGTACTACATTTTCTTCTTGCGCCCTCAAAAAAACGGAATCAAGGAGCGTGTGAACTTTTCCTGCTCCAGCTTTCCGCCCGTGATTGGAAAGCACAGGGGAGACGCTTTGTTCCTCTTACTATGCCTCTAAAGTCGGCACTCGTTCCGAAGCTAATCACGACACTCTCTCGCTTCTCTAGCGTCATCGTGTTAAACTAGGGGTTGGGGAAAAGATTGATACAGCATCGTATCGCAATATTTTCTCTGGCAATACTGTATCGATACACAGAAGCCACGTATTGGTTTTTTTACTATATATGTGTTGGTAATTTTGTCCTCCTTGATAATCTCATTTTTCAGCAGTAAAATTAAAGTGAGATGAACAAACAGAGAAATGCTCTTTTAGGACAGGGGTCTTCAACGTTTTCCAGGCCAAGGACCCCCAAACTGATGGCGAGATGGAGCGGGGACCCCCTAATTATATATACTGTATAACATTGTGTTATATCAAACTGGTCCTATAGTGCCATGTGTGCATTGATGACTGAAAGACATCTTCTGCCTCCATTTATCTGTTTACTACAGTGTGTTGAATTCATGTTAATGTGGATTTAAAGACATTTCAATTAGTGGAAAAAATTGCGCGGGGGGGGGGGGATATAAGAAAAAGTCTAATCAACCAAAACTTTCGCAACCCCCATGAAGACCCCTGTCTTAGGACATTTGAAATTGGGAATAAATAATAAAATTGCAATATATCGCAGAATATTGCAATATGTTTAAAACCGCAATTCCATCACATCATATCGTATCGTGGCGATATCGCATCGTGAGGCCTCTGGTGATTCCCACCCCTATGTTAAACCCACCAATAGCACGCCAGGTGGATAAGCCAGTTTGTGATTGGTCCCTGCAGATTTGTAAAATGTGCAGGTTTCCAACCTGAGCTGCAGGGGGACATCAAATCGCTGGTTTACCGGTCTAAGTGTGGACAGTATTTGTGTTGAAAACAACAACTTATGATTCTATATGCACAGGGATGCTCTACATGCCCGAGCCTGACACTTTCTACTTGGACAAGATGACCGGCGAGAAGGAGCCGCTTCCTGTTGACTTCAACGGGATGTGCAGCCTGGAGAAGTTCTACACAGACCCCAAAGCTGCCGACGGAAACAGCTACCGACTGCAGATGTGGATGTACACGATGAGGCTGCTTCAGTACGCCGACGCCCTCGAACACCTGCTCACCACAGGTACCGCTGACTCAGAGGTGCCCCGCAGCGTCCTGTGCTCGGCTCAGCGTCCAGTTAGGTCACGTCCATGGCAAAGGGCCAAAATCACGTTGGTGATTGTCATATGCAATTATACAATTGCGTTTGATTCATTTTAAGTAATAATACTGTGTGTATAACAAGATTTATAGGGTGTTAACAGAATCACTGGCATACACCCTGATTTTCTTCTGTGTTTTAAGGCCAGGGAGTAATCCTGGAGCGTTCTCCCTTCAGTGACCTGGTCTTCCTGGAGGCCATGTTCAAAGAGGGATACATCAGGAAGGAGTGTGAGTATATCACTAGGGCTGGGTTAAAATATTCAACACTCTAATTAATACAATTCTCTCTTTGAGTAATCTGATATCAATCAATAAAATCCTGAATGATCAATCTTTTAAAGATTGCTCATTATGCTCATTTTTAGGTACATCATTTTATTTAGGTTTACATGGTTTAATTAAAAAAAAACACATCATTTTTGTTGTACTGCACATTGCTGCAGCTCCTCTTTTTACCCTGGATGTCGAGCTTTCCCTTATAACTACATAGTGAGGTATCGCACTTCTGTTCCATCTTTGTTGGGAGTCGCACATGCTCAGTAGTTAGGTAAGGACTACTAGCCAGTCAGAGTATGAGGGCGTGGCATGCTAGAAGCTATACAAGCATTATAACATGTGTTACACACTGAAAGTATAGTGGGATTTTTTTCTTAAGTCTCTAGGACATTACACGCGTCTTAAAGAAATGTCCTGTGGCTCGCAGGTGTGCAGCACTACAACGAGATCAAGGGCATTAGCATCTGTGAGTTCCTGCCTCCACACCTCGTCATCTATGTGGACCTGCCAGCCGAGGACGTGCAGAAGAAACTGAAACAGAGCGGCAAGGTAGTGAGACGGTGGTCACTGAAACCACCGCACACTGGAGATACTGTAACTCTGGCAACAATGTTTTCAGTCTCACTCATTAACTTTAAATAGAAGATAGAGAGCCGATTTCAAATCAGACATTGGTGTGAAAACATCAGTTTAAAGTGGGATGATGCAGTTAAGCTTTTTTAGCTCCATGTTGAGTATTTATTAGTAACAATGAATCTCTCCATTCGCAGTCCTATCTTCAGAATGTGCCTCTGACGTACCTGAAGAGCATTGAGGATAGCTACAAGAAGTCTTTCCTGCCCAAAATCAGGTGAGTAGTTGAACTAAAACAAGTGTGTAAGAGCTAGACCACTGTCAAATTACACATGCATCATACATGATCCTTATGTATTTTTTGGTATTTAAAGACTCCTAGTAGGGCCGGCCAACACGTGGCTAGATACAGTCTTACATGTTTGATATAGCAATATAGCAATATGACACGCCTTTTCCGGTTCTTGAAGGCTGCGTTCCAGTAAAGTGAAGTCATTTTCTGAACTTACTAGACTGTTTTATTGTTTACTTTTACCCACTTTGTCATTATATCTACATTACTGAAGATTAGTTATCAAAAATAAAAGCAATAGTAATAATTATTTCTGCAATATCGAAATCCATCGATTTGATTTTCTCCATATCGCCCAGCTTCAACTTGTAGCCAGTAAACCAAACTAAACTAAAGAGGGTTTTAGAGGTCGACCGATGCGGGGCTCCTTGTGGCCGATGTCGATCTTTAGAAATCGGCGTCAGCCGACGGCCGATAAAGGCTGCCGATCGATTTTGGCCGATATGTGATTGTTTTTAAATCTCCACTTGAAAGATAAAATGAAACTAATATTTACACACAAACACAAACATTTATTGAACACCAATTATTATTCACCAATCTGCAGGTGTATACTTAAATTAAAAAAGGTGTGATGTAAAAACATATGTTGTATCAATATTGTATAAAAAAATACGTCAAATACACAAATCCGGTAAGAAGAAAATAAACTTTGTCGATTAAAATGTTCAATGAAAAAATGGTTTAGTGCTCTGAGCAGCATTTATCAAACTTCTGAGAAAAGAAATTAACTTTCATAAACAAAATATATTGAACATTTTAACAATAATAGCACTGCACAAAGAAGCAACTAGCAGCATGTCTTTGTTTGCAGGTCTGAAGAAAAGGTATAACTATTGGAAAAAAAATATCTTAGTGGATCTTCACTTCTGCCCTAAATAAAAAAATAAAAAAAGGAAAATAAGAAAATCGTCCAATGCCGATTTTTATGTAGAAAATGCCAAAAAATGGCGGATTAATCTGTCAACCTCTAGTGTTTGTCTAATTGAGGTTTGTGTGTTGTTGTTTTTTTTTTTTTAGTGAAACATCAGAAGTGCTTGCTTATAATGCAACCCAAGCCCAAGACGTTGAAAGGGTAAGACTATAGTGGACAGCAGCTGGGTGAAACCCGTTTTGGGGTGGAGTTTTTGTCCCTAAGTTATCCCTGTTACTATTTCTGTAGACGGCGTATTTATTGTGTGCCGTCCGCAGGTGGCAGAGGACATCGACTATTTGAAGTTTGAAAAGGGGCCGTGGCTGGAGCAGGATGATGTCACATACCACCACATGAGGATGCTGTGAGTGCTTGATTAATGTTATACGTTTTCCACATTGAAATGCAAATTGCATAGAGGAAGAGCTCAGCTGAAGTCGGATTCACAACCTCAGCCTCGGCTTGTCACGCTCATTACGGATAAATATGCAGAGTACCTGAAACGAATCACGCAGAGAACTCAAAATGCAGATTCGTTCTGATTGCCTTGTTACACGCTGTACTCCACCAATAGATCGGCATACATCTAAGTTGCTTTGCTATGAGTTGATTTTATTTTATATTTTATTTGCTGTCTTTTTCTCTGTTTTACAGTGTGGAAGACAAGCAGAGGGTGGCAACCCTGACCCACATACCAAAGTTTCTGCCAGAAATAACCATCGGGGCCCACGACTATGATGAAAAATACTATGCCTTTAAATCGGTATGTAGAGAGATGTTTAAAAAAAAAAAAAAATCAGATGATGATGATACATTGGCCAATAACTTAAATAAAATAAAAATAATTGTTTTATTCATACGGATCCCTTAAATGTACTACTTTGTATTTTCGGACTACTTAGTTTTTTATTTATATATTTTTATTCCTTTTTTTTTTTTGGCATTTTAGGCCTTTTATTTGTATAGGACAGTTTATACTGAAGGGGAGAGAGGGGGGAATGAAATGCAGCAAACCGGGGCGGGCGCACGCTCTACCAGGGGCCCCGCGCCCTACTTAGTGTTTTTGTAACAAACATGTTAGCTGCATCTGCGTGCTGATATTTTGTTTGGTTCAGCTAATTTAGAAATGTATTGATTACGTCACAACACAAACACATCTTTGGCATTTCAGCTAGAGCAAATATAGAGCGATACGGAGAAAATCTGAGTTTTTCGACCAAATACATTGATGTTGATATTGCCGCAATGTTGTAGAGTTGACTTTTGGGGCTGCCATATATATAAATAAATAAATAAATAAATAAATAAAGAGAGATTTATGGATGAAGGCAAAAAAACAACATCTTGTAAGTTCAGGAAATGCCATCACTTTACTGTAATACTGCCTATCGAACCATGAAACACTTTACTTTATTACTGGCCATGTCTTGTTACTTTGTGGCTAATGTAAATGCAAACACAGATGTGTCTTTGCTAATATCGGCCAATATATTACCCTAGTAATATAAAGTAAACGGATAATAAGAAATGATCAGGTTTCATGGATCAATCCCACAGATCCACTGGGTTGCTGTTGGCTGGTTACATTAATTAGCTGTGTTGCAGGAGTATAAAATGCCCTCCCGCTAATATGTTTTGTCATTATCTGTGGATTAGTTCCTTTATCTTGCAATGATCCCTTTATTGAAACCTACACAATCCCCACCCCTTTTTGCTTTTATTTCTTTATCCTTTGCCTTGTGAAGCCTATGCACGACCGTCTTCATGATGGAACTCATTTCCTTCCGCTGAAATATTGAACGACTCGTCATTAGAAGGAAGCAAATGCCAGAAATGGAATATTCTACGAGGCTTTTGGTATCATCAGTCTTGCAGGAAAACATTGGGCTCTGACCTTTTCTGTTTATTGACTGGAGACTTTTTTTTTGTCTCCCCTTGCTGCAACAAAAAAAAAAAA
>NC_045737.1:34295129-34299135 GCF_008692095.1 Etheostoma spectabile | reverse complement strand
GGACTGCTTAATTCTACAGGAGGCTGCGACCTGACATTTAGTTCTAAGCCTGGATCTCAGTGGAGAGAATGAGAACTGACACGTGGAGGCGTAATCTCCCTCGGCACACTTGAGTTGACAAAAAGTAAAGTCATGGAAGGACATTTGCAACACTGATGTATTACAGCTTCCACTAAATCTATGATGATATTGTTTCCAGCCCCAAAAAAAAATCTGGAGGAGGGAGGGGGGTTAGCTAGCCTGGTTTTGTTTGAAAATTCTTCGAACTTCAACAAGAAGTGCCGTCACCCAACATCGCTTAGAGCACCTTTTAATGTCTTTTATATTTAGTATTAAACATCAAATTTAACTCTGCAGGCAACCCAGTTATAGTCTTGACTAGATGCGTTTAGCTATTTCCATTAGAACAAGTTCATTTGAAATACAAACTTATACTTCTGCGTCCATTTTTTAACAAGCCGTAGCAGTTTTGTGTGCTATTTTGCTGTATTGAATGTTCATGTGTTCCTTTTTAGTTCAATTTGTTTTGTTCTTGCAGCTCCCCGGGAAGAAGTATGCACCGGGCTATAATGCAGATGTCGGAGACAAATACATCTGGCTGAAGTGAACGAGTCCACAGGCCTGTCACTAATTCAACCCTCGTCATTGGCGGACCAGCTCCCCGAGTGAACGCTGGACCTCCATTGTTGAACCAGTGGTCTCCTGTTGTACATCCTAAATAGTGTGTATGTATTAAAATAATAAATTTTTGAATCTACAAAGTGTCTTTTCTTTTGTTCTGACTGTATGCTAGAGCTCATGGTCATGGAAAGATGGAAATTCAGAGGATCATGAAACAAGGGTGGGTCACTCTTTGAAGAAAAAAAAAAAATAAAAAACAACCAAAAAAAACCAGGAGACGGATTTAACTGTCACTTACTAGAAAATAAACAGCAGTGGAAAGTCGGACTCCTGCTGTGTGACAACACAACGCTCAGGTAGTTTGGTTCCAATGCTGCTGTGTTATTTGGGGGGAAAAAGTATCTGTTGTGTTTGGTTCTGCCAGAAGTTTGGTACCAAAAATACTACAAAACTAATCCAATTAAAAAAAAAAAAAATCTTTGATTACACTTCATTCCTTTTTTTTTTTACTAAGACGCTTGTCTTGCATTGCCAGACTGTCCTCCACAGAATCAGAACCAGCTTTATTCGCCAGGTATGAGGACACATACGAGGAATGTTTCTTTGGAGCGTCGTTACTCACACTGTGCTTACACACAAAACAACCAAAACAAAAATATACACACAATATATACATACTCTAAACAGAACAATATGGAGGCATGAGTTAACGAAGAGTGCAATAAAAATTATTTAAATATGGAGCATAGTGCAAAGATACTGGGATAAATAGTATGTTATTCTATTACAATATGAACATTATGGACAGTTCTGAAATAGAAAATGAGAATGATGTATAAATAACATAAGTGAGAAATAAGAATGATGAATAATACTAAATAAGTGGAACCAGTGAACAGGTGCTGTAGAGACAGTGATTACTGGGTTATTGAGGCAAAGAGGGTCTGGCGAGTCCACACAGCATTCTGGGATGGGAGAAAATAAGATAAGTAAAAGATATAAGATGAATAACACCTGCTCTGGTTTACTGGCGTGTCGTTGAACCAATCACAAATGTCTTGGGCGGCGGTAAGCCTCCAAGAACTTGTTTTGGGGTTGAACATGGAGATGACTGGCAAATCCTCTTTTAAGTTGATGCCCATCATTTGTGTAATTCATGGCACCATTCAAACGGGATCAAATCCTAATTTGTGTCTTCCTGTGGTGGTCCACCAGAAGGGGAGGGACTTTTACGTTCTATTCAAAATTGTTAAAAAACACAAACCGAAAAAAAGACATCCTTATTGAGGATTAGGAAAACGCTTGTGGTGTACTGTAGTCTTCAATCCCTTTTTTAGCCAATCACAGCATCTCGGTTTTGTAAGATCTATTATTTGGTCTTGATTTTTAACATGAAGGACTGGGGCCGGAGAGATTTTGAGTTCCTGTTTGCTGGAGGAAGCTCCTGCTCTAACCAAGCAGTGATCTCCAGCATAGATAATGTTAAGATGGGCTCAGTGGTATACTGGAGAAATGTCTTTTTTATTTCAACAAAGTCTCAATTCAAAACTTCTCCTCTCCTCTGGCTTCACGCTTCCTTCCTTTCCTAGCTCCTCTCTCTGAGTCTGATGTCACGTCGTGGCACATTGTCAACATGGCACATGGATACATGAAGCAGAACATAGTGGCTCATACGTCTAATGCTTTTTGAACAATTTAGGCTTTCTTCTTCATAAAACGTGTCGGACATCAGCCCATTTTTGTGTACATTTTTATTAATTTACCATAGTAAGCTGCAGGACAGCATCTTTCCAAACATGACCTCCGTGAAAGAGGAAAAAAAAAAATGAATGCGTCATTGTACGCAGCACTTCTGAAAATGCACTTCCGAATAAATCTCTGTCCCCAGCCCATTTCAAACCAAAATGACGCCCATGTCTTTTTCATCATCTTCTTTAAGAGCTTAGAAAGGTCTTTCATTCAAACATTTGGCCAAATTGAACCCTGTAGAGCGACACGACACGCTCACCAAAGGGCTGTGCTGTTTGAAGTACAAATGCAGGTAAAAGTCTGCCAGCTGTATGTCATTGAAAACGTTACACGTCTATTATGTATTACATATCATTCTATTTTATTATATATATTATCACGCCATAAATGAGTCTTCAATGTAAAGGAATTGGTATCTGCTATTTGGAATAATAGCGCTTAATATATTCAAAGGGCAATCATGGACTTTGAAAAGAAGAAACAGTGATTACCACCAAAGTCTTCATTATCATGTCATATGAATGACAGCCTCCTACTTATCACAGTGAGCCTCCAGCGCCACACTCTCTCCTGACAAGAGAGCTACGGCATACTCTACTTAACCCTAGTGTTGTCCTCGGATCAAACCTGAGCCGTTTTCAAATTTTCTGGATCAGAAATATAGGTTTGCCCCAAAAGTGCCCCAAAATTGCCCCAAAATTGCCCCAAAATTGCCCCAAAATACCCTAATGCTCTTTGCAAGTAAAACGATTAGTCAGTTCACTACTTTCATTGAATTTCGGTTGTTTTATTGAGTTTCAGAGCAGTTGAATGTATATATTTTTTCATTGTTTCAAAACAGTGAGATCCTATCTAAACTCTGGCGTCTAACAGTATGTGATTTTCCCCTCAACAGCCTCGGATCTTAACTATTAGTCAAAATAATTCATGATTATAGCTCTTTTTAAACTCCAAAATTAGGTATAGTTTCATCTAAATTTGGTGTGCTGACCATGAATTCCAAGAATAGGTGTAAAACCTATGGTAACAAATTGGTGTTGGTGGTGTGTAAACTGGTGGGAGAGGGAAAAAAGCACATTAAGTGAGATAAATTAAAAAAACAAAAACAAAAAAACGTCTATTTAAGTGCCATAAAAAGCGTTTATTTTCTTATTTATTTGGACTCGGGAGGACAACACTAGTGTGAAGTCCAACTTCACAAGAGAGTCAAGGTTAGCTACTCTGGGTTGTCAAGGTTTTGGACTGCTGGTAAACTCGGTCAGATTTGATGTGAGAGTGACTCCGTCCAATGTCGTCTCTTAATTGTTATTTTCATTACTGCAAATCTAGAAGTATTGCTCTTCGATAGTGTTGAGCATTGCGACA
Organism: Etheostoma spectabile; assembly: GCF_008692095.1. Taxonomy (NCBI): domain Eukaryota; kingdom Metazoa; phylum Chordata; class Actinopteri; order Perciformes; family Percidae; genus Etheostoma; species Etheostoma spectabile. The sequence goes on along the minus strand of NC_045737.1, from coordinate 34,295,400 downwards.
AAAACAAAAGTTGAATAATACACTAGAGACAATATATCATGAGACATTTCTAAAAAACAAATTGGTTTCTAAGAAAAATGCACATCACGTCAGTCTGACAATTATTACATTTGTAAAGAACGTAATATTGAATTTTCTGCATCTTATGTTTTGGCTCTGTTTTGCAGGAAACAGACATGATGTAATCGCTGTCTGCGGTAACATACGAACATAAAATATTTAGGTCAATCATTGGTTGGCAGAAACAAAAATCCTGATTCTAGGGGAAACC
>NC_045737.1:34278298-34295119 GCF_008692095.1 Etheostoma spectabile | reverse complement strand
CCACCAATTATTTACGAAGGCCACATGATTTACTGCAATCAGGCAGACCTACGTATCTCCCTGAGTGCTGTTTGGCCAGGTCCTGGAGAAGGCCCCAGTGGAACTGCCGACTCGCTGCTCAGGGCGTTTGCACCCTAACCGCTCTGCTAACCAACAGGGTCACCCCAGTGAGAGTTTGGAGCCAGGGTTCAGGACATCTACTCCCAGAGAAAGTTCCCCCCCTTCCCAGGACAGAGAGCTGGTTCAGCCTTTGTAAACCTTAGAATTTGATGAAAGTTCTGCCTTTTGACAGAAGAGACGTTATTCTCTTTCCTATAGTTCAGACCCTGGAGGGCCCCAAAGGAGCCTTAGGGGAGCTTTTGTCAGAAGGTTCCTGGGAAGATCCAAACACTTTGTGTTGAATGCTTAGAGCCATGGAAAAATTTCTGTCGGAGCAGTTGCTATATTTCGGGTCTGGGAGACACTTACATCCCTTTTAACAAGCTCAAAGTGCCCTAGGAACTGAAGAGCCGAGAAATGATGGCGAAGAAAAAAGGAAACCCAAAGGCAGAGGTTAAAAAGAAACAAATGTGCTTGTCATTTAGAGCTGTGAAGATGAATGAATGAATTCATGTTATTTCCAACCATTTCGATAATCAATTGGTTTGATAAACATTCTCTGAGCTTCTTCATTCCTCTGAGACACCAAACTAAACATCTTTCAGTTGTGGACCAAACAAGACATTTGAGGACGTTGCCTTGGGCTTCGGAAAGCCATATTCGACATTTTTCACCATTTTCTGACATTTTCGGGACCAAACAACTAATCGCTTAATTGGGACACCGATTGTCAGATTAATCAACAAACGAATCGACAATGTCAACAATTGTTAGTTGCAGCACTACTGTCAGTTAAGATAGTCTTTTTAAAAAAAGAAAAAAGCTACACGTAGGCTATTTAAAGACCTAAACGGCTGTTCATCCCATGCAAACTGAACGATTGCATCAACAAGAAAAGTTGAGTGAGTTAAGTGCGAACAAAACAAAAGAAGTACTTCACAGGTCCCTCAGAGTGCAACGAAGAAAGAAATCAACTGTGGACAGTCAGCAGACCGTGGAGGCCAGGGGCATCTGAAAGGAGGTTGTCGACTTGCACTCGCAGTGCCAGAGCAACAGGGCTATTCAGACAAAGGCACTGTCAATAATTGACAGCACAGCCGCCTGCTGCAGTCACAATGAACTAATGGAGGATGAAAAACATGAAGTCTGGGGAAGGGGAAGTCGGCGTGCTATCCTGTCTGGTATAATGCGACACAGAGGTCTCACCAGGCAGAGGGAAAAGGTCACATTTAAGAAGTGGGACAGATCTGGAAGCAGAAACAACCTATTGGTGGAGTGAAACCCACAGACTGAAGACAAGAAGAAGAAAAAATGCAGTGTGCCAACGATGGCACAAGTTTTTCAGGGGATATTTTCAAGGCTCGCTGCCTTTGTCAGCTACTGAAGCCAGACCTAATGTTGAGCAGAGGGCATGGGTGACAGAGGCAACCTGCAGCCTGTAATGGGGTCTTTAACCCCAGTGGTTCTCACTGGGTTTACCTGGTCAGCTCATGGTGCTGTGCCACTTAAAACCACAAAAATGTTTCTAGACAGAAGCCCAACCCAAAAGGCAAGAAGTCAGTGGCAGTATGAAGCCAGTTCCAGCTTACTGTAAAAACAGTTCTGATCATGAACATAAGTAAAAAAAAATATTTTTTATTTAAATCTTCATATTTTAGAATTTTTTTTAAGATTATTTTTTGGCATTTAAGACCTTTATTAGATAGGGCAGAAAGGGGGGGGGGGCAAGGAATAGCATGCAGCAAAGGGCCGCCGGTTGGAGCAGAACCTGCGGCCGCTGCGGTGAGGACTGAGTCTCTGCACACGAGCACGCTCTACCAGGTGAGCTAAACCCATTTTATTCTACTTTTATTATCTATTTGCTATCAATTTAATCTGTTTTATATCCCTACTTATTTTTTAATGTTATGACTTTTTATTTTTTAAATCCAGTCATTAATCAGTGGTCTGAGTCCAAGAAACTGCAGAGGCTTCCAGATTTTGGAGGCAAACGATGGCCACGGGAGCTTTGCCGTGTGTTAAGGATTTGGGAACTTGACATCCCTGCAGAGTATACTTCACTAAAAGCCGACTTTAAACTTTCATCTAAAACTCACAGCTTCCGGGATTAAAACTAATTTAACGCTATGTACAGCAGACTTGGATCGAACGTGTTGCACCAGAAAGCAAATTGCACTCTATAGAAATGCCTTGGGAAAGCCTTGCAATGACTCAGTGATGAAGCTGAGGGAAGATTATGGGTGCTGGGGTTCATGTCTCAGCTGCAGTGAGCTGTGGCTGCTGCTCGGCATCATGGGAGCCCCTGAGCCCGGGAACAGAGAGCCAGTAAGTCAGTAAATGAAAGGAAGGTTATGCTACTGTAATCAACAAGACTAATTACCATGCATTCCTTCTTACCAAAATCATTTCTCCATGTTTTTTCATGTTGGTTTATAGGTTTATATGTGAAGGGCTACAAAAAACGGAAGCTGGTGTGATGATATGTCATGAGGGTTTAGTCTGGAGGCAGCAGATGGCAGTGTTGCTATCTGGATGCATGCAGTCTAGAAGATGGTAGCTCTGGGCACATGCACTCCTCTGATGGGGAAATTCACTTTCTGATACTAAGATATTGTTTGACACCTTCTCTTCTCACTTTAGCTGTTGTTTGCAAGATATGTGAGAGGAGCTGCTGGCTTCATACTAGGCTACTGTTGCCACTTTACTTTCCCTTTTAACCATGTTAATTCTCTTGTATGTGTTGGATGTTTTTGGATATCTTACTTATTTTTGCATATTTTTATCTGCTATTTTGTTTAGCTTTTATCAATTCTTGTATTTGAAATTGTACGTTTCACTGCATGTACTTATGTGTAGGCTACATGTGACAAAGAAAATCTCTTAAAATATTTTTTCCCACCGCACACTCTCATTGTAACATTTTCTTACTGGTATCCTACCAATTCATAGAAAGAGAATGAGCGGGAATAGAAAATGGATGGATGGCGGGACTGAAGCACAGGATGATTATCAATACTACTGTGTCACCATAACTAGACAACCAAAGAATTTCAAGGAGTCAGAGTAAAAGGGACAAAAGAGAGTAATTGACCTACAGCTTATCTTTCATACTTGTCAAAAGCTTTTCAAAATGTAGGAGTGGACCGGACAAGGTGGTGTGCCAAACTAAATAGAAATCAATGTCACACAACTGAGCCCGACTAATCCCTTAATCTGAAAACAAAAAACACCCACAAAAGATCTCACTTGCGTATTGAAAAAGAACTTCACCAAAAGGATTACAGAGGTGGCAGCAACCAATAATTGTTGTGTTTCTGGGATCATGTCTTGATCACCTGAAGAGAAGACAGGGAACGGAGAGAGAGAAAGAAAAGCAGGATGGAGGAAAAACACATGCACAAGCAACTTGCCCTGGGCACATGACAATAGATAGGCAATATGTTACGACCATCAGTCAAAATTATTTCTTATTAATAACCTTGGTTCTGATAAATCAATGATTTTCTTTTGGTGGATGGCTCTTAGGGCATCCCATGAACCTTAGCAGCTGTTGCTATAGAGAGAGAGAAAAAAAAATCAGGAGGTGCAGCAATTTCATTATGCTTTGTTGTTTTAATTGGTAACAGAATAATGCACCATGGTTGCTGACTTCAGCCAATTGATACAGTTTCTAATAGTGAATTGATTTAATTGCTAAATGTTGTGTCTGGTTTAGCTTTAACTTTCAGCCTGCTGTTAGCATTGAGCATTTTGGTTTAGTTTTGACTGAAAGGAATAGTTGACTTCTCTGCTTAAAGTGACTCTGTGTAACTTTCAGTTTTTGTTGATTATAGGAGCTGCCTCGGACAAAGTGGTAGTGTTTTTACCACACCTGCTCTGTTCTTATTGGTGCTTCATTGCCCACCGTATTACTGAGGTACGTTACCGGGAGGTCATATAGTTATAATGAATGCTTTGCCTGGACAGGAAATAATTCATTAACAATAAGAGAATCGGTAAAATCGTTGCATGCGGTAACTTAGCCTACTTTGGATGTCTTGTGAGCTAAACCGTGCAACGTTATCACTGTCCCTGTAACACGGACCAAAGCATTTAGAGTGTCACTCCTCTGAGTAAGTTGAGTGAAGATGAGAGTTGCGCATGCTAACTAGAGACTTCTGTAGTGTCAATACAGTAAAAATGGACCTACTTAACGAAGTTCGTCACTGCTGGCTACAAGCTAGCATCAAACACAACACAGGCTGTCAGTTGAATGGTGTTTTGAGCTAACATTAGCAATCAAACCATCATAGATAGCTAAAATGTTTTTGAAATGATTTCCATCTTCTGTTATTGTTTGTAATGAGAACGGTTTTAGTATTTCATGGATTTCACAAATTTCATTTTGGCGTGACACGTTATGCCGTGAACCGTTTAAATCTGAGCATGCGCAACTCACATCTGCACTCGTCTCACATCAGGGAGTGACAAAGAGATTGTTGTAGAAACCAACACAATAATATATAACTTACACAACTTATACTATAGAGCATTTTACAAGGGGGACAAGGGAAAAGAAAGTAGTAGGCCAACACAAACACGGACTAAATGCAAGGGGGTTGTAATTCATATAGGCTGCTGACATTGCGCATTGTAAAATGATTACCTTAATGATATTGACATTTCCATAACTGAGGGATAATTCGGGGTGGGTTTTGAATAACTAACAATCCCGTAATTATCTCCATCAGGAGGTGCAGCAATTTCATTATGCTTTGTTGTTTTAATTGGGATCAGAATTACCATAGTTACTGACTTAACTGAGGGCTAAATTGGCTGCCCCGTTTCTTCTCTCCTTTTTAGCTTTTAGTTGTTCTTTGTTTAATTTCCTTTTTTCTTGTGATGGTCCTGCCCCAGTATCAGCCATAAATACAACAGTTAACCGAACTGGATGCGTTGACACGGGAGTTTCCGGTGTTGCATTGAAATCTATGACCCATCAGTATGTGTTACTGTAACGGCGTCCACCTGCCACAAATCATTCTGGGATTCTGCGAGGAAAATTGGACCCGAGCGGAGGAATTAATAAAAACTACATCAAAATAGCGTTTCTTTCACTGTTTGTCTCATTTGCTGATACAGGTCATTTAAGATTATATGAAAAATTACAGAGTTTCAGAAACATTAAAAAGTTACATTTAGGGGAGAGGCTGGTGTTTCTCTGTGTTTTGTCAATTGTCAATAAATTCCACGAAAATAATCAAAACCAACAATCTATTGATAGTTTCCAACTTCCATTCACTGTCTGTGGCACTCATCTGGTAGTTTTCTTTCTTTAATAAACTTGCTCACAGCTATATTGAATATACTACATATGTAGGCTATATAACATTACAATAAACTTTGTCATAGCACCTTTCACACCATAAAATGCAGCTCAAAGTGCTTTGCAAAAAAAAGAACAAATATTAGAAACAGAAAACACAAAAAGAGATACAAACAAGAGTGATTTGCAGTAAAATATATTAAGACGGAATTTGATATATATATATATATATATATATATATATTATTTTGGACAAAAATGGGATCAGGCTAATCAAAGCTGTCTTTAAATTTGTCATCATAAAACTTAAAGTTTCTTAACACTCATCGATTGAACCGATACGTTTGTTCATCCAAGCCTTGGAAGTGCAGCTGCCTGTGAGACCCCCACCAGAAAATGAATGGAACTGGCTTTTGCTGCCAAAAAAAATAACACCTGCTTTACATCTCTTTTTGGACTCTATGGTTGATGTCGTTAACTTGCCTGCTCCTGGTTCCCCACTTCACCATGTCACAGAAAACCCGATTCGTTTTAAATGTTTGCACATGCAGCCAACACGCAGTTTGTGAATATGACAACACTGGTTTGGATTGCTAACTGTAAAAGAACTAACAAAAAAAGCTGTTTACAGGATGATGTGATGTGACATGGTGGTAGAGTTCTCTGTCACATCTCCTGACAGGTCATATAATAGGCTTATTGATAATCTGTCTCCTCCGGTACTTTATGTGTTGCTGTGGTTCAAGTGTGATATTTGAGTGAAAGCGCCTCCGGCACTCGTGGATGTTTCCACTGGCATTACACTGTACACTTCATGGACGCCGTGCACCGTCAATCTGACCTGTTTTTAATCATCCCATTCGATTCCCAATATATATGTGCCTGAAGAGCTGTGTGGGCATATTGATTACTAAAAACAAGGCCAGGAAACATCAGTAACATCTCGGATAGCAGCCATAACCAGATATGGATTGATTGGGGAAGTTGAGCCGAAGACTCATAACCCACAGCTCTTAGTCCTTCTGTGGTTTGATTTGAATAAAAACCAGAGTTGCTGCATTTTGGCTTTTTATTAGTTGTATTAAAACCTGCAAAATTATAAGTTTAAATCAATGTTTTCTCCTGTGAGCATCTGCTGCCAGGTCCAGAGTAAAAACATTTAAATCAAAACCATAAATGAATATAAGTGTGGACATTCTGTGGACATGTGGTGCCAGGAAATGCACATAGTGTCAACATGGCTCTGCAGGATGCACAATAGCTATCATAGGAAGAAAAATAGCTAAATGTAGCTAGTCCTTTGTGCAAACCGCCACCCTGTTTGCCATTTTCAAACTGTAATTGAGTGTCCTCCAGCCTCCTGTGCTGCCTGTCCCTGAGCTGCTTCAGTCAGTGCATTGTGACACTTAACTCGACAATATATCATCTGGTGTTTTCAAAGAATGTTGGCCATTGTGAAGACTTCCTCTTCTTTCATTTTTCAGAAGTGTTAACAGTTAAACGATTTTATTGCATTAGTTTCACAGCACATATCTGACAAATGGTCCTCCGTATACACGCAGTGCATGCCTTGAAATAGTCTGTTCATTAATGTGCGTGCAGGATACGTTGGCAAACGGTTCTTGATAAGTCTGCAGAGGAAGACAATATGAATAGAAATTTTCTTTGTTATCTTGCGACTGGTACAAATGGCGGTCTAGCAAATGTAATTCAATGTAAGTCATTTCCTTATCTTTGCCTTGCTTTCCCTTACAAAAGCTTTGCTTCTCATACTCTTAGAGCAAGAAGATCATGAGATGAATGACAACTATCCCTTTGTTTTGTCTTACAATTGGGGCTGTGTGTTTTTTCCCCAGTCTCAATTCTTTCTCTAATAGCACTTCAGCAAGGATATTCTCAAGGAGTTGGAAGTGATGGACGTGAGCAGGTGGCCTTTGCATCAGCCCAAAGAACAAAGCACTGAAAAGGAGCAGTGAGTGTCCTGATTGACAAGCTTCAGCCGAGCCCTCTGTGGGGTTGTTAATCTTTCCCTGCAAGTGCAGGAATTATTTTGCTGGACCTACTGCCCTTTCACTAAGAATAAGAAGTCAAGTTTGGGAATTAGACAGCACAAGGACGTGCTTCATCATGTTTAAGCTGCTCAAAGGAAAAGGTTTAGGGGAAATCTAATTCATCTACATCACTGGTTCTTAAACTGTGGTACAAGTACCACTGGTGGTACGCAAGCTCCTCCTCGTGGTCCGCGGATGGAATCTCTGATGCACTTAAAAGAAATCAGAAATAAAGTAATTTTAAACATAATACTATAGAAATACTACAAATAAGTGTTTGTTCGAGTGTTATATTTTTGTGTCTGGATCAGCTTGCTTCATTGTCACGTTCACGTACGGAGTGCGCATACATCCATAATTAATTAGTCAGGGAGATGTGAGGGCAAGAAAGTGAGCAGACGTAAAATGAACGATTCAAAATCAAACTTCATCTATGACAAAGAGAAGATTGGATGAGGAGGAAATGTGGAGCACAAGTGCTTTTGCCAGACCTTCATCCACAGCGTTGCAGAGGAGGGTCTGGCTAATCCACACAGCATTCCGCGACAGGAGAGAAGCGTGCTCTGGTTTATTGGCATTTCTTTAAACCAATCACTATCGTCATGGGCGGTGCTAAGCAGATGCCGCTGCAAAATAGCCTCGGAAAGGAACATGTTTTGGTGGAACATGTGTACGTTCAAAAGTTGTTTTAGTCGTGCGACAGAAAACTCAGATTGAACAGATTTAGCTCACTATGAAGGTAAATATGGTTAAAAAGGTGAGAGCTTGTAGAATATGATGTGAGAACTTGCAGAATATGAACACAATGACAAGCTTCCGTGCCATATAAGTCAGCTGGATGGAGTTGTCCCTCATCTGGCGATAGAAACCCTGCTGTCCCCCCCGTCCTGTTGGCTCAGAGTTCCACAGACTAAGTCCACAGGTACAAATTAGTTTTGCACCAAATGTATCGCAAGAAGTATTACAAAAGTCGATACGTGCAGATTTGCCACTGTGTGATGCGAGGGAGCACATTTGTGAAGTTGCAGTGACAGATTCACAGGGTTGGAATCACTGACTTGTGGTTGTGATGGAAAATGAAATCGAGGAAAGAAAATGCACACGAGTAAATGTTGCACTACACGCTAGCAGCTGTCATTGTTTTCATGCAAATGTCAATCTACACATTTGTGAATGTTTGCTACAAGTGCAAATTTCAATTTACAAGATCAGATTTTTCTTTGTGTGACTTTAAATTCAGACGACATGTGTAAGAATATTTTAACAAGTCCAAATTTTAACATACAAGTTCAGATGTTTTGTTCCGCAAGTTCTCACATCGTATTCTACAAGCTCTCACCTTTTGCAGCATATTTACCTTCATACTATCTGTCTAGTCTAGTCTAGTCTATCTAGCTGTCTGGATGTACCCTGCAGAGATCTGAGAAAAGGTTAACCACAGTCCTCAGAAATCCACCAGAGTTTGAACACAAACAAAACGAAAGGTAACGGACATCCGGCTGATAAGAGTGACATCCGGCAGAATTTTTGACGGCAACGGAGCGATCGTGGATACAGACCGGTTGCTACTCAAGCAGTGGCGGTAAAGTCTCCACAGCACCTGCTAGCAGCAAATGACGGAAAAAAGTAAGGAGATATGACCCGACTCCCAAATTAACTCACATTTGGATTCAATTGGAGAGGGACGGAGGAAGTACAGCGTGGCTGGGGCTGTCGACAATGAATATTGTTTTCAGGAATAAACCTGCCTCCTGTGTGAACTGTCCATAGAGTAGGGCAGGACTATGCTGCTCTATTTTACTCTGACATCGATCATGAGATTGACTCATTGATTGAGATGAGAAGATGGATACTCTCGTCTTCAGGTCCCATTTTGTTTTTCTCAGTAGGTCTTGTCTCTACTTGCCGTTATGTCATGATCATGAAAAAAAAAAAACCCGTCTTGTTTTAAGTTTACAATATATCATTTCATGATCACAAACAACAGCTTGACTGCTTGTCATGTTGATCACAGAATGAGTATTTTGTTTTCTTATAGCCAGTAACCTGTGAAAAGAAAGTGATATTCTTGTTAGCATATTGTGGCAGAAATAAAGTAAAAGCTGAACACACACATCTCCAGCATGGAGCTGGGAGTGAGCTTCCTGCTGTGCATTAATGACATGTCTTGCAACTGTTACACGGATATACTTTAATCAACCAACCAAACTGATTCTGATCTCACAAGATATTTTTTCGTTTCCGTGCGGTGGGAGGTCTATGGAGGACAGCGTTCCTGTTCTCGTTGGATAATTGATTGTTGATTGAATACAATCTTCCAACAAGTCAGTTACTGTTGCCGAGTTATTTTGAAAACTGAGAAAGCAATCGAAATGATTACCAAAAACATTATGGAAACAAATGAAACTTGAGATTGACTGAATGAGCAAATGTCTCTAATTTAGCTGCACAATCCCGTCCTGGTAATGAGATATGATTCAATATTATTCAGTTTATACTGCTATGTTCATTTGAGTTAGTTAGTGACCGAAAGAATGAGATCGCAGATACAAACAGGCTGGGCTCAGCTTTAGAGACAGGGTGAGGAGCTTTGAATTTCAAAGGGAGCTCGGAGTAGAGCCGCCGCTCCTTTCTGTCTGAACGTTGAGGTAGTTTTGGCATCTGATCAGGATGCCTCCTGGGCACCTCCCGCTAGAGGTTTTCTGAGAACGTACAAATAGTAAAAAGGCCTCAGCGTAGACCCAGTACACACTGGAGAAAATGTATATCTCATCTGGCCTAGGAAGTGCTGGAAAACGTTGCTGAGGAAAGTGACGTCTGGAATACTTTTCCTGGCCTGCTGCCCTGTGATCCCGCCCTCGATGAGTGGATAAATATGGATGGATGGATGGATGGATGGATGGATGGATGGATGGATGGATGGATGGATGGTGTCAGTCAGTTTCTTTTTGGAGGTGGTGACCAATAGTGACTGACGTATCTGTCTCAATTAAGGAAACACGCAGATTAAAGAGTTTCCATCAGTTGAATTCAAACAACCTGAAGAGCTGTGTTGATCTCATCCACACTTGTTGAAATGTGTCTGTCATTATAGTTTAAGTTTTTTCTGGGAATTTGTGTGTGTGCGTTCATGTGAGCATCATCCTCAACCAGGAAGTGGGACTATGAAGAAGCAATGGTTAGAAATAAAAGCAAACAATAAATAAATCTAAACTGGATCCAGAGTGTATAGATACACACATGTGCTGTCAGATACATGTTTGTAAATATATTTGTATTGTATAACTAGTAATAAAATAAAAAGGCTTTTTAAAATTTGATTGATAAAGAAATGAATGATTCTGGCTCACCCATTCAGACAAATGGTAAAATATGGGTGTACAAAAAAATCTATTTAAGGAAAACCAAGGTGAGCTCACTGTTACTATTTGCATATAGGCTGCCACCGAGTTCTGCATGACTTGAACTACACCAAATGCCAGACGCAATACAGATCCTTTTCACGGCAGACATTTTGACATTTCACAGTAGGAAAGGTGCAGGTGTAAATAAATAAAATGAATGATGGCTGAATTTCGTTAGGCCTGCCTGAGCTTCAAGGCCCTGGCATTGTGCACGCTGGCTCACTGTCACACTGGCATGGCTTACTAGGACACTTGAATAGAATGGAACCATCTTTAATGTTATTAGTGACGCCAGTGCTTTTCCTACTATGTCAAAATGTCTGCTGGGGAAAAAAAAAACTACGGTTAAGAGGGATTTGTATCATGTGGAAAGAGTGTCCACTGCCATCTATTGGGTTCCGGTAGAGTGTAAATGACAAATATAAAGCATTTGTCCTATAAACAACCCATATAGGCTGTCTAGAATTACTCCCTTGCTCACACTCATTCACACTACTCCCTAGTCAATGGACACTCATAGTCATAGTTTACTCAGTAATGAGCAGTAAATTGGGATTTCGGACACTTACTTCAATATTTTATCACACACACAGCTGTAACTTTCAGAATTTTTGAGGATAAGGGGCGATAATATTTTTTCATTGCTATTTTTTTAAAGATAATCTTTATGGCATTTTCAGCCTTTATTTCTTACAGGACAGCTCAAGACAGAGAGAGAGGGGGAATGACACGCAGCAAAGGCTCGCAGGTCAGAGTTGAACCTGGGGACACTGGATTGAGGAGTAAACCTCTATATATGGGCGCCAGCTCTACCAATTTAGCTATCTTGGCGCCCGATGACATGTTTTTCTAAGTTATTATTTTTTTTGTCAGTACAAATGGCCCAATTCACACTACACATAATCACTCCAAACAGAAATGTGCATATTAATGCTGAATCTGGGTAGCCTGGAAACAAGAAGAATCTACCAGTCTTTATTTTATTTTATTGTTTTACAACCATTTATGTCACATGTGGAAGGTTTAATACAATGATTGACAAAGGAGCGTCATGCTTTAACATAGTTACTGGACATAACTGCCGTTCTCCATCCGGCGCATTTGCCAATTAGTATCTGTAGGCAACGGACAAGATTATAGACGTGTTCTAGTTTCCATTTGTTGTCCAAGCATTATTAATCAATCACTTTTGATCGGGCTTTGGTTGCATGCAGACAATCCGTGTGCAGAGCAAAAGAGGTAGAAGGCATTGGCTGAAATTTTGCTTCATAAATGTTTGTATCTGCATTCCTATGAAGATACCGATATCTGTTTAGAGATTAGCTGAAATGTCATCTGGACCTAAAACCCCTACACACAGTATCAACTCAGACTGTAAACATAAACGATACATGGCGGAGGAAGTCTTGGCCTGGATAGCTGCTGGATACACCGGAACGCCAAAAATATTGGTAATTGTCCCCAGAGGGAAGTGTCAATTGATCAGTTGACACTTTTTTTCATTGCTCCATATACATATTCATTAGGGCAGTTTTGTTGACTGATTGTCTATTGATTGTGATCTGTATGCATATTTAACCATAGAGCCATTGTGAGTACAAATAGTTAGATTATTCTCTAGTTCATCCTGGTAAACACTGCTAGTTGTTACTGAAAGGTGTGTGTTGCTGCTGTGTATTGTTATTCCAGTCACTTCTGTGCCCAGGCTTTTGTCTGCGTTTCTCAATCTCTCACTTCCACTTGAGAGCACGGTGTTGGTTAATTGGATTTTTTTTTTTTTTCCTTGGCCGGCAAGAGGAGACATGCCTGCTTGTGACAGGGGCAGGACACAACAAAACACACACACCACCACACACCACACACCACACATACACAACATACACCCCCACACACACACACACACACACACACACACACACACACACACACACACACACACACACAGTTGTTGATTGGGACTGATGTGAGTGTGAGAGAGCAGAACTATTAAGACCATTCACTGATTTTACTGTAAATATAAGTAGATTATCGGTCATCTCCAGCATTTATACATTTTAGTAGTGCACGTGCACATGTGCAATTTAACATTAACACACAATGATAAATGCATCATATTTGCTGATGTGTGAAAGCCTTGTAGCTCCATTTTGTGACTACTACAACTATTACTTACCGCCAGAGGTAGTGCAAACACTGAATAGCTTGTCTTATCTATGTCTCGTGCATGCAGGTCAAGTAGTACCTAAACAAAGTCACCTGTGACCTTGGGGTGACACCGGCTAAAGTACTAAGTTCCGCTGTCATTCACGAGCTCAATCTTACAGAATCTTTTTGCAGGTTTGCAAAGTTCTGAGTGACCAAGAACTCCCAAGTTACATTTCGTCACCTTCCTAAAATAATCGCCTAAGTCATTTTTTCACGTTTTTCAGAAAACACAAAAAACTGAACCAAATACTGAACATATTTTGACTTAGGCAGTTATACTAAAGGCGTAGAATCACATCACCTGTTCAACTGAGAATGTAGGAAATGTTACCAGAGGTGGCAAGCACCATGAGGAGATGATATAGGCAAGAAAATACTTTTTGTCAAAAAAGGACTTAGGCGATTATTTTAGGAAGGTGACGATTTGTAACTTTTGTTTTCACTAGACAGTATGGCAGAGAAGCGTGGTTATGTATCCCACGTAACCTCTAGGCAAGTACCGCCCTACGAAGCAGCTTGATTGGTACGATTGGGCTGGCGTCCAATCTCAGGCGAAGTAATGGAACCCGATTTGTTCAGGTCCTATCCACTGACCAATTGGTTATCCTAACCTTAACTACTCGAGGTCAGTGTCTAACCTCAACCAATCGGGTTGCTTTGTAGGGTGGGAATTCCAGTGGGTTCCATGCTTGCGTGGCAGGGGATGAGGGCATAAAGGGTCAGGTGAGGGGAATGATGGGGAAGAGGTGCGTGCAGGGCAGGAGTGAGAGGCTGGATCTGAAATGACATGAGAGTATGTCACAGGGAAAAAAAACAACGAGAAGACAACTGAATGGATACTAAGAGCTGGATGAAGCTGTGACAAATACATCAATTTACAAAAAAGTTGTTCACAGTACAATCAACGACAATCATGTAAAAAGACAGTAATATTTGCAGCATCAGGAATACTGGTACAGGTGTTATTTCTTGTAATAACAGTGGAGGTGTCTCCAGTGGAAACAAAAATATCGTATCCTGAGAGTAGAGAAATCTTTGATGCACAAGCAAAACTTTTAAAGACAACTCCATTATTCCATCTATTTCCCATCCCCATTTCCGACATGATGCTATCTTCTTCTTCTTCTTCTTCTTCTTCTTCTTCTTCTTCTTCTTCTTTTTCTTCTTCTTCTTCTTCTTCTATCTAGCTTCTTGACTTTGTTAAAAGAAAAGACTAATAAAATAGAATAAAAGTTACAATGAGTTACAAATGAATAATTATCCAATTCAATAGGTTGTAGGGACAGGTTTGGGAGGAGAGAGTAAGGTTTTTTTATTTTGTTTAATTTTTTTGTAATTGCAGGGGTAAAGAGACAAAAAAAAATTCCAATGGGTATCAAAACCGAACTTCAGGTACCGGTATCGGTACTGATAAAAATGTGAAAGGTACCCAACCCTAATGCTCAAGCAGTGCTCAAACATCATTCTAAATCAGTAGAAGAGCTGAGTTGAGTTAGTAACATTTTGCCTGGTCTCCGTGCTGCTCTCTACTGTTTATTAACCCTGTTTTTGCATTGGTGACATTAAACGTGACACGCCGGAAATAAACACAAAAGCTGTGTTTAAAAACCCAGCGTATACACACTTATTTTGGTGGAAAAAAGGTATAAGTGTGTGTTTACTAAACAATTAGTGTGTGGGGTTTCCCAGTGGGACTGGTAGTCTTTGCTTGATGGACAATGCAAGTAATTTGAAAACTATAATATATAAATGTCTTGGTGGTATCTCATCTTTTACACCTACACACATAATGAGGGCAGAAAACTCATGCTTTTATATAAAATATAATGTGCAGTTTTTTTTACTCATTGAATAACTCAGATGCAGCTGCTGTATTCGTCTGTTTTCACTTTGAGCTGGGAAAAAAACAACTGTGAAATGTATTTGGATTGACTGCTCCGTGGAACTGCCCACAGGCAGCCAAATGTGGGAGTTGTAGTAGATTCCTGGTGGTCTCGCAGTGTTATGTATATTTCTACCTCGAGTGTGGATGCTCTACAGGAAGCACCTCATCAGTGGATGTCTGTGGGCAGACTCCGCTGGAAAGTACTGAAGTCCCACCCTGTCACTTGGCTGGACTCAGTTCCACCTACATCAGTAAGTAGAGTTTCTTTTGTCATTCTTCCTGAAAAGCTGAAATATATTCCTGTGGTGTAGTCCCAGTATTTGACATTTTAGAAGCCTAAATAAGCCTGAATTAGTTGTACTCGCTGCTGCGTGTTTTCAATGCACTCTAATTAGTTTCAAAAGTCTGCCTCAGTCTCTACCACGCAGGCTCAGTATCTGTCAGTAGACGTACAATGAGTACCTAAATAACTCCGAAATACTGCTTGTGAGTCACAAACCTCTCCATGAACCGGCACACATAGCACAGCTGCAATATATACGTGTTCATATAAGGTTTGTGGTGTGACAATACAGCAGCATTGCTGTCATTATTACACTTGACATTGAATCCTCTAATATTTTAGGTTCAGTCAACTCATACAGAAAGTTAAAGGTGTGCTTAAAGAAACATCGCACACACCACAGCTCATTAACTCAAAAGTTTGGTGCAAAAAAAAAAAAAAACTTTGTCTCCAACTTTACTTAATACTAAAAACAGTTCCTATTCCCCCGGAGATTGTGTAGGTGGCCCTGAAGTCAAAACAGAAAATATTGAATCTAATAAATAAGCTGTGGAATAGATTCTCACCACTTCATCTTATTTCTCTGGTTTATGCGCGCGCGTGTGTGTGTGTGTGTCGGCGTCTCAGGGACAAAAGAGGGAGGAATTCAAATACAGAGGGCAACAGTTGGAGAATGGGATACATATGAATCCATCTGTGGTGATTTAAAA
Organism: Etheostoma spectabile; assembly: GCF_008692095.1. Classification (NCBI taxonomy): domain Eukaryota; kingdom Metazoa; phylum Chordata; class Actinopteri; order Perciformes; family Percidae; genus Etheostoma; species Etheostoma spectabile. Next base: position 34,279,177 of record NC_045737.1, on the reverse strand, counting down.
TGAGTACCAGCTGTGAGGCTGTTACCAACATGGAGTCATTACTCGTTTTATATTATCATCAGCTGACAGAGGTTCACTCATCACAACTTGTGTCTGGTTCTGTATATTTTCTGCCCAATTTAACATGATTGGTATAGATAATTATTCACAGTAACCTCCATGTACACAGATGGAGCTCTTTCATAGAGTTCTAGTCTGCAGAGCTTGTCTTTGCAAAGATGAATATTGAAAATAACACACATATCAAAAAGGTTGTGTTACTAGCACAGGGCCTCTTTCCGGCCTCGAGTAAGTTTTGGCGCCCCCCCAGAGAAGTTTTGGCCAGCGCCATTGGAATATCACGACCGCCAAAACGTTGGATTTTCCGCAGCCAGCCCCCCTCTCCTCCCGTCTGGTACTGATTTGACTGGATCTGAACCCTCCACTGAATAGTGCTAATGGTAACTGCGTTTGCAGAGTCGGACTGTACCTGACTCTCCAGGTAAGTTGGCAGTTGTCGAGGTTTACAGTAAAACATCAAGATGGATCGTCGACGGGTTGCTCAATATTAGCTCACACATAAAATAGCACCCTCGTGAATTAGCCTACTGTTGCTAACGTACTGTACATGCATAAATCCTACACATCTGTCCGTACCCACAAAACATCAGGCTTACTTATTGATGCATGCACACATTAGTGTTTACAAATTTCATCCAATGAGGGGAGAAAGGAAAGTGTGATAGCATTCCACATTAACGACTTTTCTCTCACGCTTGAGACCGCCGTGTCCAAGCCGGGGCGCGGAGCATGACCTTACTGCATGGTGATATGTTTTGTAGTCCAGGTAGAGCAAGCTACTACGGACCAAGAGAGAGAGAGAGAGAGAGAGAGAGAGAG
>NC_045737.1:34276067-34278288 GCF_008692095.1 Etheostoma spectabile | reverse complement strand
AGAGAGAGAGAGAGAGAGAGAGAGAGACTGTATCCCTACAGCCAATCCATTCTGCTCAAAGCAGTGGTCTTTTGCAAATAGATTTCACGTAATGGGGAAAAAAAGTAGCTTCCACTCATGTGGACCCATCTTGCACCCTGCTCAGCACAGCGCAAAGCCTGACGCTAGTGTCTTTGTTAGTTTAAGACCAAACACAGTTGTCAAAAAACATCTGCTACGAAGCCATAACGTGAGGTACGAGGTAACGGAGCCTTTGATACATTGTCGTGTTTCTTTAGAAATAAACAACGGACAAACGCTTCAGATGTAAAGTTGTTCGCTGTCAAAGTGGCGCCAAAATGAACGGCAGTCAATGGAAAGCCAACAGTGGGTGAGTGCTAGGTAGCATTAAAATGGCGCCGTAGGGAGCTCCGCTTAGAGAGGGGAGGCTTGCACTCTTGGTTTTAACACCTGATGCGAGCCGCACGTTAGCACGCATGAAAACCAAAGATTCGAGTGCTTTAGCAACACTGCCCTGAATCCGCCTCTCTGTTGAACGCCGCTATTCAACATCACTGACAATTTATTGTTTATCAATATTTAAAAATAGAAAACATTACACTTCACAATGTTTTGTATCCGTTGTATTATTGGACAAATTAGCTACATCAGTAATAGCAGTTGCCTGAGGTAAGTCATTTTTACATTTTTCAAATAAGGAACAAAATGTTCTACCTGGGGAAAAAAGTTGCTGATCTGCCCTGTTCATACCAATCAAATCAGAATCAGAATCAGAATCAGAAATACTTTATTGATCCCCGAAGGGAAACTCTGTGTTGTAGTTGCACAAATATTATAAATAGAGTAGAAATACAAGAAATAAAGAAATATAAGGAATTGGATACGTACGGTATTTACATAAAGGAATGTATTATACATTATACATTATTCACATAATTAAGGATTTGGAATGGTGAAAATGTAAGTAATAATAATAAGTAGTATTTGAAATTGCAACATGTCAGGCCAGTGTTATTGCACAAAACGAGTATACGATAATATTGTCCAGTTTCAACTTCTCTAAGTGTGTGTGTGTCAGACACTTAGAGGAAGGAGTTAAAAAGTTTGATGGCCACAGGCAGGAATGACTTCCTGTGGCGCTCTGTGGTGCATTTTGGGAGAATGAGTCTGTCACTGAAAGTACTCCTGTGATTGAGCAACAAGCCATGGAGTGGGTGCGAGACATTGTCCAAGATGGCATGTAGTTTGGACAGCATCCTCCTATCTGACACACCCGACAGAGAGTCCAGATCCCCCCCCACGACATGAACTGGACTTTGTGGTTAATTGTGCAATCAATTAATCATCGGATGCAAAAGACCACTTTCCGTGTTGCATTATATCCTCCATTACATTTAAAATTTAGAATTGTTGCCTGCCACCCGAATATTGTTGTGTTTTTCTTGACATAAATTAAGACATTTTCTCCATAAATATGTGCATAAAAAAATAAAACTAGAATGGAGGAAATTAACGCTCAAAATGTCCAGACAGCAGCTTCATGTGTGTGTCCCCATTCTGAGCCAGGAAAAAACCTTGTTGTATGCAATTTAGGCAACAAAAAGGTTGCTTGTACTAAAAAGGAAACCTCTTTTGTATATTTACTATTGCCGTATAATGTAAAGCGTAAGTATTTTTGATCCAGTGCGATTAATCTATGGAAATATTTGTAGAACCCTTGATTAATTAAATATTTGATTGCTGCAGCCCCAAATGGAACAGACTATTAGCTCCTCTGGAAAACATAATCCCAGCAATGCGATGCATACAGTAACCACTAATATAACTGCACAGCTGTGTTCAGTGGATAATGTAATGTTACTAATTTAAACATTAGGGTTCAACAAGTTTCCATATATAACACATTCCCTTAGTTGAGAATGGAATCACTCAGCTCGTTTCCAAGGAGTTAATTGGTTTTTAGCAAATTTCAAGACAACAGACCTGATATTAAAAAGTCTTACAACCTCAAAGAATTTACAATTAAGTCTCCACCTGAACAGTTTATGATTTTGTATTTGGCATCACTGTAATCACTACAATTGTAAAAGAAATTGTGTGCACATCCCACCTTCTGGCAGGTGCAGGAACAAAATAAAAACATACTAAAGTGAAAAAATGTAATGTCTGCAACACTGCTAAATGCTCAAATCTATCAATACAAAAGGCAACATTTTGACCC
>NC_045737.1:34275747-34276057 GCF_008692095.1 Etheostoma spectabile | reverse complement strand
TTCTTCAGGCAAATGGTGGACTCATTTGACAGAGGGATATATGTAGGCATTACAATCAGCTGACCCAACATGTGACTTCAATTAGTTTGATTAGATCTAAACAGCCAAGTAGTCCCACTCATGACTCAATTAAGAGAATACTTTCACATATTCAACAGATTCATACATCTCAAAAAAAGGACTGTTAAAATTCGGCATCCCCAAAGGAGTACATAACATTGCTATCCACAAACAAAACCCCCCCACATAAAATCAGTGGAAGGAACCATTCCAAATACAGTATATCTATCTATCTATCTATCTATCTATC
>NC_045737.1:34264582-34275737 GCF_008692095.1 Etheostoma spectabile | reverse complement strand
TCTATATCTATATCTATATCTATATATATCTATATATATATATCTATATATATAGATATATATGTATAAGCCTAACACAAACATTGTAAGAACATTACACCACACCTTCATCAAAACTGCTGCAAATACTGAATGCAGAAACAGACCACTTCTTACAATTCTTCATTTTAAAAATGGTTCGATATCAAATCTTCATTAAGACCATGGGGAGATATTTTATTTAAAAAATGAATCCAAAAAGTGAGATACCAATTTTCATGGTCGGGCCATCTCTGTACACCTGAACACCTAGGACACTGATGCAATGTTTATCATGTTCCAAAGTTAATTTCAAATGTTCATTTCTAGAGTTAAGATACTCATGGATGCCCATTCATTCATCTACTATGCAGTCAATCAGACAAATATCAATTAACTGCTTGTAGACTAAAATCTTAGGCAATGGATTTCAGTGATGGAGCACAAATTGGTTTTCAAAGAGACCCGTGTATGAGCAGGCATGGTTGGGAGCCCATCGAAGGTATATAGAACTCATCTTGAAAACGGAAAAAATAAAAGGTCAAAACTATTTTAGCTAAGTCTAACATGCACTCAGTGCTGGATTTTGTCTCAGTCACATTTAAAACGAGAAAATATTGGAGGGCTTCAAGGCCACCGTCATGTGGAATATATTTGTGTACAAACACTGAACATCAAAAGTAGCCAAGTTGCCAGAGGTAATTTAAAGGTTTTCAATGAATTAATAAACTCAATAGAGTCACGTATTTAAGAAGGAAGGGTGACCACTTCTGATTTAATAAAATGGTAAACATAAGCAGATACGTTCTACGTTGGGCTACCGATACCCCGACATTTGGCCTTTCCTTCAGAGGGATATCTGAGTCCTTGTGTATTTTTGGGAGTGTGTAAATTACAGGGATCACTGGATGCTCAACCTTAAGAAACTCCAAGACATTTTTGTCAAACTCATCATCGTTGAAGTGATGTTCTAGTTGGGAATGTACCTGGATCTTCAAATCGATCAGTAGGTTCAGGGGATCATTTCTCACAGAAAGTTTATGAAAAAAAAAACTTTTAATTTCATAATCCAAAACATTTTGTGAAACAACAGCTCCCCCCTTATCAGTGGGCAGTACCACAATCTTATTGCCCGTACTCAAATCCATTACAGCTTCTCTTTCGACAGATTGTACACTTTGTATTCTATTTTCTTTTTTAGTTGACCCTTTACATCAAACTAAACAGCAGTATGTGTCAGAGGAGGCGTAGCGGTGCTCGAGAGGAATGAAGGTGGACCTTTTTTTTTTTTAAACGATTATGGGCCGAGTCACTAGGAGCAGAGGAGACAGACGAGTGGACTTGGTCCAAAAGGAGAACCACTCCTGATTAGACTGTCTCTCATATCAGAGTGGAAAAACTCCCTCAAGCTTTGGTTACAAAAAAAACTCAATCAATAAAAGTCATTAGTGTGGGTGGTTGGAACAAAACTCAGTCCTTTACTTAAGGCTAACGTGCAGGTGTCCGGCAAAGTTTTTTTCAGAAAGATTAAATACCGTGCTGTACTGCTGGTCTGGATGCGGGGCTGTATGCATTCTTTTCCGCTGACCTCTTCGTGTTGCGGTTGGTGCGAGAAATTTGCAGATATTATCATGTTTAAGGAGGATAGGACCCAAGAGCAGGAAGGCGAGGCGAATACAGCAGCTAGAAATAATACAAATTTAATCTGAACAAAAAGAGTCTTACAAACAGGTAAGCAGCAGGTACGTAAATCCAGAGAAACAGGAAACGCGGCAGCAAGGAACACGAGGGAGACCTGACACATAAGAACCCTACAAGGATCTGACGAGGGGAACACAGGCACTAAATAAGGAGGGTAATGAGATGACAAGAGGCAGGTGACGCAAGGGCTGGGGAACGGGTGGGAGACTTCAGGTAATCACAAGAGTGGAAAAACACAGGAAGTAAAACTAAAGACAAGACAGCACAGAAAACCAGACTATCAAAATAAAACAGGAAACAGAACATACAGACAGTCACAAGACAGAAACTAGACACAACAAGGGAACAACCAAGGACTACGACATGAAACAAAACATATACAAGACCAAAAAAATAACACAATCCCGAGGACAAAATATAGCACAAAATATCACAACCATCACACTTTGACATCGTTTGTGCTTGGAAGCAGGCCCGCTCTCTGCCAGCAATGTGGATTTTGAGGTCTTCTGTGGGCGTATCCCAAAAAAGACGTTCCACACTCCGATTGGCCACTCACATCAGAACTTGAATCATGCAATGACGAAGACAACCAAGATCTTTTGTTTCCTGGCTGTCGTTGGCGTGCAGGTCGTGTGCGTTGTCCCTGAGTCTGCTGGGATTTGTCTTGAGATTCTGGTTTCCCATCCTTCCAGAAGCAGACTTTGTTCTGCTTGTAATCCTCAGCGTCCCACGCAAACTTGGCCTTTTTGACACTCGTGACTTCGCTAGTGCAGTCAATACGGTGGCGTTCTAACTCCTTCTTAATTTCCCCGTCTTGTCTTGTCAAACAGCACTTTCAATTTGATTTCTGTTTGCTTGAAATCTTCCCGTGGTGATTAAAGTTGAGCAGTGATTTCACTGATATCGAGGGCCATCAGGTCAAAGGCGCATTTGTTCAATATTTCTCACCAATGTGTGCAAAATATTGACTTATACTGGGCCAAAGCAGGCACTTTCTGTAGTCTCAGACCCTGAGGATTCATTGTTTTTCTTAAATAGTCACTTCATGTTACAGTGTGCATATGCTGTATGATCTCTCGTTCTTGTAGATTGAACAATTTATGTGTCAGTGCTTTGGATCTGTTGTGTACTCCTTCAGCATAATGTGGTCATAATCTTCTTGGTTAAATTTAAAGATGCTGCTTGGGCTGGTGTGGATTTTTTCCTCAGACATGGCTTTGTTGTTAGAGGAACGAATACTCTTTCAAGGGAGACAAACTCAGTAGTTAATTTCCCGTCCTGTGCCCACGTTGTTTGAATAGCAAATGCAGCTGCGCCCATTTGTGTGCCCATGGGTGTGCTGGTCTTTCAGAGAGGTGTGTTCAGGTGAATTCTTGTCGTATTGCTATCTTGAGGCAGCGGAAAGTGATCGCGCCATTGACCAACAAAAACCTGGTACAAAGTCAGTAACGCAGCATTTCATTGTTATTTTAACAGTAACTTGTCACTGTAATCATTGACCATCATAACGGGGTAGACATCCCCTATTCTGTGTTATCATGTTTGGTTCAGGAGATATGATGCAAAATACATCCTTTACTTATGGTGGAAAGTGAAACGGCCAACATGGAGGCCAGACAGGTCGTTGCAACTGGTCCATTTCTTAAAATGCTCATAGCCCCCCCAACTGTCCAAGTGTACCACTTTTCATGAAGTTGAAATGCATCATCACAAGGATGGAAACAGGGCTGTTTCTCTGACACCACTGTAAGTTTACTTCTTGTCATATCAGTGACAGTGGATAGACAGGAAAGTTGGGGGGATCACACGCAGCAAAGGGCCGCGGGTCAGATTCAAACCCGGGTCAACAAAGGCCTCAGCCCACATGGGGCGCACGCTCTTACTGGGTGAGCTCGAGGTCACCCTGTGAACGTACAATTTTGAGGTAGGCTGCTTGTTCTTTTCTTGAATATTTAAAGTGTAGTGCTACTTTCTACTTCTAGCCTAGAGAAGTTGAGAGAAGACCCGCACGATTAAATAATTTAATCCCCATTCAAAATTGGAATTAAGTCAGCGGTTAGGAGTCTGACTCAAATGTTGTTTTGCTGTTTTATTTCTGGGCATTATTTAGGTCAGCTACTTAGCTAAATCTTCTATCAGTATTTTTAGTGTTAATGAGGAGGAACTGTTGCCAACTTAGAAAATTTGTAGCTAGATTTGTCAATTTATTTCCACTTCTTTAAAAAAAAAAATCAAGCAAAACAGGTTTTCACCTGCCAGCGAGGGCCTTGAAGCATAAATCTCGTCAAAATGCAACCTAGTGTCTTCTTGTGAATGTACCCGAGTCAAACTTTTGTTTAAAAGCATATTTAGGACGGAAGCGCCACTTTTAAGATTGACCGTATTCTCGTTATTGGGTCAAATGGCCTTTTGAATGGGAGTCTTAGGGTAAGGTGACCAGAGCTGTTCTTATTAGGGGCTGAGGCCCCCCCCCCCCCCCCCCCCAAGGTATGATCCTAGACCCATCCCTGCTGCTACTTCCTACTCCACTCCACTACACCTCAAGATAGAAAGTCCTGATATTTCAAGATAAAAAAAATCCATCCTTATACTTCAAGATAAAAAGTCCTAATATTTCAAGATAGAAAGTCTTAATATTTCAAAATATAAAGTCCTAATAGTCCTAATATTTCAAGATAGAAAGTCCCAATATTTCAAGATAGAAAGTCCTTATAGTCCTAATATTTCAAGATAGAAAGTCTAATATTTCAAAATAAAAGTCCTAATTTTCAAGAAAAGTCTTAATATTTCAAAATATAAAGTCCTAATGTCCTAATATTTCAAGATAGAAAGTCTTAATATTTCAGAAAGAAAGTCTCTATTTCATAATGTTGTAATGTTTACTGAACTACTGACAGCTTTTGCTTTACTGCTCAAGGCTTTTTTCTGGAACGTTCTTGAGAATCAGATACAACAAAAACTACTGGGACATAGTTTCCTTTGATGTTGATCAGTATTAAACGAGATCGCTGCAATGTAAGTTAATAGGACAATGTGCCCTGTATTTACGTTCTAAAAGTGCTTGTTCAGCTGCTAACAGACTCAGATTAATATTCTAAGTGTCTGACACCATTATGGAAGGATTTCTCGGAAGGTCGACCTTTCGGTTAAAGATTAAGATCCTTTTTAAAACATAAAAGTCCGCGGAATTGCGTTTGCTAAACGCACCAGACTCCATGTAAATCTTCAGTGATTTTAGCATCGTAAAACACGGCTTCTAAAACCTCTCTGAGCACCGCGGGCTCTGGCTGTCTAGAGCCTGCGTGTGTTGGGTGTGCGATTATCGCCTACGTTTTGTCAGTTTTTTCTTTCTTTCATTCCAATTTCGGGTCTTTCAGTCACAGTGAAAACCGGGGACATTTCCGGGGACAGATCCAGCCGGGGACAGGTAGCCAAAATCGGGGACTGTCCCCGGACGTCTGGTTACCCTATCTTAGGGGCTCTTTTAACGCTGGCTTCAAAATCACTATTTTGTAATCACTAAGAAAGTTCGACACAACATGAAACTCTGCTCGAAGTATCTCCAGAGAATCTTTACATGCACCCGAGCATTGAGAACATTGTTTGTGTACACAGGTTACTAAAAATAAAGGTTTTGATCTCCAAATGCGAATGGGCGGATTCCATAGGAGGAAATGTCATTCTTGTACGAGGCTTCTTTTTCAACTATAAGGTCAATATTGTTTTTCACTAATGATAAAACAACAAATTATCATTTATTTGAAACTAAGCTTTAGGAGCTTTCCGTCTTTACTCTCCTTCCTCGACTATTGGACCGGCTCAAAAGACGGCGACTGGAAGAACAACTGCTACAGTGAGTTGCTCAAAATCTCTCTTTTTAGTAAACTCTGTGTACACAAAGAATGTTCTCAATGCTAGAGTTCATGTGTAGAGCCCCTGGTGACAAGGAGTGTCGAGCCTTCTTAGTGTTTAAAAATAGCTATTTTGAGGCGAGCATTAAAGTGCCCCTAGCACTCCCATTCAAAAGGCCATTTGACAGAAAAACGAGAATACGATGAATCTTAAAAGTGGCGCTTCCGTCCTTGATACGCTTTTAAAGTTTGACTCGGGTACATTCACAAAAAGACCATAGGTGCTTTATTTTTGTTCCTCCTTATTTGGTATTTTGGTTCTGTCTTGTCTTCTTCTACTTGTGTCCTAGTTTCCTCCCCGGTCTTGTGTTGTAGTTTCTGTCTTGTGTTTCCCTTGAGTGTCTGTATGTTCTACTTCCGGTTTTATTTTGATAGTCTGGTTACCTGTGCTGTCTTGTCTTTAGTTTTACTTCCGGTGTTTTCCCTCTCTCGTGATTACTTGATGTCTTCCACCTGTTTCCCAGCCTCTTGTTGTCTCATTCCCCAGTGTATTTAGTGTCTGTGCTCCTCTTGTCTCTTGTCAGATCATTTTGTTTGTTTGCCTCTTCCTGTCAGTGTGTGTTGCAGTCTTCGTGTCCCTGTTTTTGGTTTTCCTTTTTTTGTCTCTATTGCCTTTTTGGATTTTTGTTATTTGGATTTTGGACTTTGTGTTTTGTGTTTGCAGTTGTGGATTCCTTTTTGTTTTTCCTGTGTTTTTGGTTAAATAAATCCTCCACTTTGAACTCTCCCGCCTGCCTGTCTTTGCGCTTTGGTCCTTCGTCCCTACACATCACACTTGGTTGCATTTTGCCGAGAGTTCCGCTTTGACTGGTTCTGCAAAACATGAGAGGTTAATGCAATCTCTCTCCAGAAACCCCAGAGGATGTAATTCCTCACTGGCTTCTTACCTGCAAACACCAAGAACAATTTTAGACCTTTGATTGAAATTACTGCCGGGCTGCCACAGAGAAAAGACGTGTGTCAAAGCCTGATCTGACTAACCTGGGTAAAGTCAAAGCATTTTACAACAGAGGATTAATGAATATATTCACTTTTATTATTAAATTATACATCTATACAATATATCCTTAATAAAACTGCAGCTATACAAATCATTAAGAAGTAACCACGTGATATTACCAATTGCAATATAACCAAAACATTGGGGAGGTATGTATTCATTTGCTGATAACCGGAGATCTGCCGACCATCACATCTTCAGACATACTTAGATAACAAGGACATGCACAGATGGGGGCCCAAAGGACCAAGACCCTATCGTTTGACCATGCCACTCTCCTGTATCACTTTCATTAATGCAGTGTTAAGCCAGACGGTGGGGCTCCAGGATGGTAACAGTATTGTTTCTCTGTCAGTCCATCAGTGCATTGGTCCAAATGAATTGAAATTTGGATCGCTTTTCCTTGAAATTTTGTACAGACAGTTACGATTTCTAATGACTTAATTCATTCATTAATGACAAGATACTCATGGAAAAAAAAATGCGTTCCCGTCAGCCTCAGATTCAGCTTTTGTTACAATAATGTCTAGCGTGTTAAGCTCAAACTACAACTAACGTTGACAAAGACAGCTAACCTGCCTAAGAGCAGCTGAAGCCAATGGATAATAAAGTCCTAAATCTATAAAGCTGAGCCTGATAGGCTGATTTTGACATTTCACGTTTCCTCTGGCATCATCTGCAGATCAAACTTTGTATTTTTAGCCCCACTAACGGTAAGGATCTAAAAAAAGAAGAAGCAAAATCTCCATTTTTCAGCCATGCTTTCATTTTTGTGCATTACAGGCTCACAGATTGGCTCTAGACTTTTTTGCCTAGTTTGTGTGTGTGTATATGGATTCTTTTCTTAGGATCAACCAGTGTATGATAAGGTATATAAAAAGTATTCTGCTTGAAATATAGAAAACACCACTTATCCCTGTAATCCAGATAATAAATAAATCAACACATTATGTCATAGTGGCCTTTTTCTTGGTTGCAAAAAAAAAGCTCTAAGCACTGCTCGCTACTGCTGCAAAATAATGGACCAACTGAACTTTTGCACCGGTACGTTTTGAGTTTGGTAAACACTGGGTCTATACTGTGACGCTTCTTAGAAATATCACAGCTTTGCACTTTGAGTCCAAACTTCTCCTGCCAATTTGGCTTTTTTTTACATAACCAAGCTAGCGATTAAGATAAAAGCCGTACAATCTCAAACAGTGGTACAAAAACTCACTCTAGTACTGTGTTACAGTGTAGTAGGTTCGGTTGTGAAGGACACACTGACCCTGGAGTTTACTGTAGCTGTACAAGCACCGAAAAAAACTTGCTGCTGTGATTGATTCAAACTACTGCAAACTTGATTTGCATGCTGGTTGAACCAGTTTCTGTAAGTACTTGCTGAGCGTAACATACCATCCTGTACATACCTAACTGCTGTCCACTCGCCAAAGAACACCAAAGATACCGCTTGGGAGTTGCATGATTTGCCACATTTGATACCAGCATCAGCGTATGCTGTTTTTTAGCCTGCATATCCCATTAATCTTTTACCTTCAATGGTACTGTATTTGTTTTTGCTTGTTTATTTTCTGTTTTGGATCCTATTGTATTTGAACAAATGTTTGTGTGAAGCACTTTGTGACTCTGTAAAAAGTGCTATATCAAATAAAATAATTATTATTATACTACTAGCTGCTGCAAAGTTAAAAGGTACATCCCTTACTGTTTGTGGTTGTGTGTTTGACTGCTTTTTTGTATTTATTTAAATATGATAATCCTATTTCTTATTTCTGCTATTTTCATGATACAATATACACAAGTGATTTTGGACTTTTATTTAATTGAAAAATAATACATAAGCCCAAATTCTCACATGGAAACAAAATCCATTAATTTCACGAGTAATCAGCTAAAAATGTCCTACAACTAAATATGTGTGGTCCGAACGGTGTATTATGCTTTCTGATGGACAAGAGTTAAAAAAGAACTAGAAAACTTGAAAGTGTTGGGATTCACAGATTGAGAAAAGATTACAGGATTTAGGTATGTCAATTTTTCCACGCAATTTCTAACAGTCCGGGGTAAAATAAACCCAGTGAAAGAAATTAATAAATGATTGAAAGTCACCCTATTCTGATGGTCAACTGGCCGATGCTGTGCATGACTGGGACAGTCTAATATCCGTTTATTCTATAGTAGTGTGGTGGGTTGCAGAACTGAATGATAAGAAGCTCCTCTCTATGTAAATGTGATTGCTTTCGTGCAAATCACACAAACAACTTTGAAAATGTTCAAATAAAACTTGTATGCAAATTAGGCACTCATACAGGATAGGCAGTATTGTCCCCTTTTCTTCTTCTACCACATTCACCACCACTGAAAAAACAAAGACAGCAGCGAATGCACGCATATCTTACAGGCCTGACCTACATTTCCTGACTCGCAAGTACAATTTTAGTGAGTCCCACTGTACTGTGGAAGTCTTCAGAATTTCATGGTTTCAAACAAAATGTTTTAAGTTGTGCGCATTCAGGATGGACAGCAGCCTTTCGCTCATTGCACTCGTGGTGTCCCTTTGTCCACCCTTGCAGAACATTCATCTTTTTGCTTTACACATTTTGCAACGACAGAAACTACAGCAGCTCGATTCTGACAGTTTCACCAACATCAAATACACTAACAGCTGTAAAGATTCAGCCACTTGCTTGTACTGGAGCATTACGAGAGTGGACTAACAGGCTACAGGTTTTTTTTCAAAGTGTTCCTGGGAGACTTCCAGGGCATAGAGATGTTTTGTAGAAATCCAGCAGCAGCACATCCACCTGTTTCGACCTATATAAGAGAGGTAAGTTTGTGGCTGAGGTCCACAGAGTGCCCACTGCGGTCAGATGTAGTACTCCTTCATGTTGTCCCTGACTGAGTTGTTGAGGTGCAACTCTGTCCTGTAGTCTGTGTACATGGTGTGTCTGTTCTCCTCTTTGATGCTGCTGCTCCTCTGGGCCCGCCTCTGCTGGTATAGGAGGCGGCTTATCACAGCCAGAGCGCATACAGCAATGAAGACCACTGCTGTGACCACACCTGGGAACACAGCAGGGAACAGGCATTAGTAGAGACCAGGGGACAATGCTGCCAAACAGGGCCGTCCTCCTGATCCTAGTCTCGCGTTGCAAGACCTCCCTCCACAGGGCTGCCGAGGAGGGTCTGGCTAATCCACACAGCATTCCGGGATGGGAGAAAAACATTCTCTAGTTTATTGGTATTTCTTTAAACCAATCACAATTGTCTTGTGCGGCACTACGCCCAGGACACAATGGCGTTGACTCTGCAAAACGGCCTGAGAAAGGAACTTGTTTTGGTGTACGTTCAAAAGTTGTTTTAGTCGTGGAACAGACACCTCCGATTGGACAGATAGTCTAGCTAGCTGTGTGGATTTACCCTGCAGAGATCTGAAGACCAGGTAACCATAGTCCTCAGATTGGACAGATAGTCTAGCTAGCTGTGTGGATTTACCCTGCAGAGATCTGAAGGGGCAGTAAACCATAGTCCTCAGAAATCAACCGGAGTTTAAAATGCAAACTAGGGGTGGGACAAATAATCGATTCTTAAATGCACTGCGATTTGCTCTAGAACGATTCGATGGTCGATTCTGATAAGATAATAATTGATTATTATTATTATTATCATTATTGTTTTTTTAAATGTGTTGATTTTTATTTTGAATGTACTGTCTACAGACAAGTAAAATCATGAAACAGAGTGACTGAAAGAGATAATGGACAACAACTTAGAGTTTAGGCAAGAGTGCAAAAAAAAAAAAAACACAAAAATGTCTAAAAGGACAACAAAAATTTAATTTTACATATACCATAAACACATGATCTAATAAAACATACATAAAATAATTAGGCAAAACACATATAGGCTGTTCATGTCATCCCATTACATATGACCATGTCATGTTTCATCTTCTAAGAAGCTAATTCTCCACCTTTAAACATGACGGAGCCTCTGACATGGACGATCACATGGACGAGCATGTTCAAGGCATTGAATGACTACACAATAAAAACCCCAGTAGACAAAATAGTTCATTAAAACTTGTGACAAATACTGTTTACTGTATGTCAATTTAACAAAAAAAAAAAAGTCACGCATGGAAATGTACATAAAAGAAATTGTTGCGTCGAGATGCATCAAAAATCGGTTTAGAATTAAATAGTTGGCCTCTGAATCGGATTGTGATCCTGATCTAATTTGGTTACAGAAACGTCCATTTGCTTTGACTCAGTTGACTTTAAAGCTATAGTGTGCTATTTATAACTATTTTATATTAGTGAACATCCGTTACATTCAAGCCCTTGCCAGATATGTGATATGAAGCTAATTAAGCCTTTCAGCTCAACAAAGCTCTCTCTCTATGTCTCAGTAGGGCTGTGTTTACAAAATTGTGTAGTCCGGCAACTTTCGATGTAGTCTCTGTGGTAGATACGGGGGACCAGTAACTTCCAGTAATGCTTTTTTTTTTTCTCTTCACACTGCA
>NC_045737.1:34244753-34264572 GCF_008692095.1 Etheostoma spectabile | reverse complement strand
AATGAAACAAAGGAGCTACACCGTGTTAATTAGTGAGCACTAGAGGTGCTGGAAGGCACATTGTGTTACTACCTTTGGACAAGGCCAGGCTTGCTGTTTCCTCACTGCCTCCAGGCTTTATGCTTAGCTAAGCTAACCATCTCCTGGCTCCAATATTACCGTTCGGCTCATCTAACTCAGCAAGAAAGGGAATAAGCACATATCTAAAATGTTACATTAAGCCAGACCCTGTTCTGTAGCTAGTCACAAAAACATTGACCCGTTCCGTATTGTGTCGTTACATTTGGGTTTTTTTCCCAAAATGTGGACCTATTCTTTTAAATGATTTGATTGGTCTCATACTGATTATGCAGATCAGCTCTGGGACATCTGTCAACCGCAATATTTGAGGAGATGTAAAATGCAAGCTAAGGTTTCAGGTTTAGAAAAGCACACATAAATCCTTTAACATCATCAACTTCAATTCATTTTCAAAGAAAATGGCGTGAGTGGCAGTCATGAAAATGAGCTTGAGTTATTATGAGCCCAGGAAGAAAAAAAAAGAATGAAATTAACACAGAGGCAAATGGAGAGAGAATGACAAATAAACAGCTGTGACTCATTTTCAATTAAGCAAAAGAAAAATAAACCAGCACAGAAGAGAGACAAACAAACCTGCTATCACAGCCAAATCCTTCTGGGTGCTGTTGCCATGCTGCTCCTTATCTTTATTTGCTGTTACAGTTTGATCTGGAGAAACAGAAACAGACAAATTAACAGACATTTATGTCCCTTTCGTTCAGGAGACATGTGTTTGACAGTCATTGGTAAAAGAAACTGAAAGCAATGTGCAAATAGGAGCCGCTGCCTGTTTCAGTGTTGCGTGCACAAGAATGCAGTCTATGACAAGCTGGAATTAACCGGCAACATGAAGAGAGCTCCGCAACACCAGCCAATCAATGGTGCTCCGCATGGTGCTCCGTCAGGTGAGCAGTAGTGGGCGGTTCAGTTACCCGAGAATAGGTGACTGTGTGTCGGGTACAGAGCACCGCAAGCTGCCGGTCATTTCGGCGGAGATTACCATTGACTTTATTAACTTATGCAGCTGTACTGTACGCCAAAACCAACCGACTCAGGAACAGTTTCTACCCACAGGCCATCTCTCTGATGTGACTACTGACCCACAGTGTCAGGTTCAGTTCTGGCCATTAACCCAGTAACACTGTCTCTACAACACCTGCTTACTGGTTCCACTATTATTCCATTTATTTAGTATTTATTCATCATTCTCATTTCCTATTTCAGAACTGTTCATAATGTTCATACTGTTCACATTGTAATATAATAACTTAATACTATTTATCCCAGTACCCTTTGCACTATGTTCCACATTTAAATAATTTTATTGGTCTCTTCATTGCACTCATCTCTCTACATTGTTTCTGCTTAGAGTATATATATTAGTGTGTATATATTAGTGTGTATATATTGTTTGTTGGGTTGTTTGTTTTGAATGTGTAAGCACATTGTGAGCAACTATGCTCCAAAGGAAAATTCCTCGTATGTGTCTTCATACCTGGTCAATAAAGCTGATTCTGATTCCGATTCTGATTCTGATTCCGATTCCGATTCTGATTCTGATTCCGATTCTGATTCTGATTCTGACTAAAGTTAAGTTTAGGCATCAAAACGGCTAATTAAGTTTAAGAAAAGGTTTGCGGATGGAAATAAAACACTCCCAAGGAACAAGCACCCGGGTCTGAAAGTCCTGTGTGTTAATGCCCACATCTGTACAGGCTGCATCAATACACAACAATAATTACATCCACCAGTGAAAGGTTTACATTTATTTATACTTTTGTTATTGTGCAATAATCATATCCATACCTGTGACATTTTTACATTTACCCTATAGAGCTATGCAACCTCTTACTCTAGTACATATTGCATTTGATTTATTCATCTTATTATGTTTGAACCTGTGTAGTCGGCTGTGTATGTTTGTTTGCGTGAGTTGTTTCTGTAATATTTTTAATGACTATACTGTTTGTTCAAAGCCTGGTGGAGTTTGGCCTGCGTCAGAAGGAGGTCATGCCAATTTACTTGAAATTTTAAATCACACACTTTAAAGTTTAAAGATGAATTTAAGACTGCACAAATCTATGAAGCAAAAAATAAACAGCTGCCTGGAAACATACAACAATTGTTCAGGGACAGAGGGGGAGGGGGGTTACAACTTGAGAGCGGTTTTAAATATGAAACAACAGTATGCTCGGACACAGCTCAAATTGTGTGTATTTTGATTTGTGGTGTGCTTTTGTGCAATAGTCTGAACAAATCAATCAAACAAAATAAGTAATAAAGGTACAAAAGATGTATTTTGTGTAAGTGCAGAAGTGAGACAGGAGAGTGAAAATAACACGGATGTTAAGCTTCTTGAGTTTTTTTTGTTTATCCTTCCTTATCTTAATAGCTAGTTAGAGTAGGATGAACATTGGAGTAGTATTTTTGTGTTATTTAAAATGGTCTGTTTGATTTATTTTGTCTGTTTGTGATTTAGTTGTGCTAAAGCGTAGGGGTAGGACCTGATAAGCCTAGGGCTTCTAACTATCCCTTTTCAAACAGGTCGCGTGTAATGTTGACATTTTTACATTTTTTAAATGTATTTTCCTTATTCCTTATTGATTCATTCACTCAGGGTGTTGCTGATGAAGGCTTAGCTGATGTGTGTTGACACATTTAACCTGTGTCAAAGTGTCACACTTGATAATGGCGAATGAGCCTCGAAGCGAGTGGCTGCTAGGTTCGTCACATGTCAGAGCTCCACAAGACGAGCCCCTTCATCTATCTGCCAAAACGACACAATTCTGTGCCTCCGCCAACGCTGAGCTCAAGCTGGCACCTCGACAGACAAGACAATCAGGACCGCATCTGAAACATGTTTATCGTTCATGATGTATTTTAATATACTGTATGTGTTGTGGTAATAAGGCTCAATGTAAGCAACACCCAGAACCCGTCCATCTTGTGGGCGACTTTATGTCAAAACGTCAATTGCTGCACCATAGTAAAAAGCTCAAACCATAATTGTGTGCTCCATTACAGTAATATAATAATAATAATAATAATAATAATAATAATAATCTTTATTTGTAGAGCACTTTTCAAAAACAAGTTACAAAGTGCTTTAACAAGTACACAAATACAAAAGCATAAGAACATTAAAAGACTGAAATACAGTTAAATATAAAATTTGTAAAATACAATGAAAATAAGAGGGGTAAAAATAAAGTCAAATAAGATCGGGAAAGGCTCTCCTATAAAAGTATGTTTTAAGAAGCGACTTAAAAGAGTTCACTGACTCAGCTGACCTGATTTCCTCGGGCAGGCTGTTCCAGAGCCTCGGGGCCCTGACAGCACAGTACAGTGCATTGGTTCACAAGGAACAAAATATACATACAAATAATTAGGAGGGAAAATAAAATGTATAGTGTAAAAATGCATTTGTGTCACAGTTAAGATGTGTAGACAGCTCCATTGGTGTTGCATCTGTTCTGTGAGACAAACACAGCGGGATTGTGTCTTTATTAGACAGACTGTAATTAACTTCACAAGTTACAAGTTTTAAAGTGCCCATATTATGAAAAAATTTTTTTTTCTGGGATTTGGGGTGTTATTTTGTGTCTCTGGTACACCCATACAAACTTGGAAAAAATCTGAATGTCCTCTGCCTTCATTCTCCAGGCGAGCTGTTCAAAATTTGCACGGCTTTCTACGTCACTAGCCGAGATGAGGTGGCTAACCGTAGCACATGCTAGCGCTATCATGCTAGCTTGTTCTCAATGGCAAAACACTGCTCCCAACAAAGATAGTATAGATAGATGTCTCACTGTGGAGGTAAAACAGAGACCTAAACACGCAGGGTGAAAACAGGATCTGCAACAATGTGCAGTACAACAAAAAGATGGTGTTTTTTAAAAATGAAACTATGTAAACCTATTCTGGTACAACCTCAAAATACAACTATGAACCTGAAAATGAGCTTAACTTGGCCGCTTTAAAGAACTGTAACAGTTCAACAGGAAGTCAGTTAGACTGATAGCTCTGCCTATGAGTTGACACAAAGACAAGTTAGTACAGTAGTAGCTATTTTTTAGGCTTCACTCAGGTTTTCTGGTAGCACAAAACTAAGATACAATAGACTTTATTAATCCCACACTGGGGAAATTCCTGTACTACAGCAGCTGAAAAAATAAAGACAAATACAATTGTACACACATCAGAATAACACAAATACACATTAAGTAGATGAGAAAAAAATATATATACATAAAGTATGAGAAAAAATAGATTATTATTAATAATAATAATAATAATAGTAATAATAATACAAACATATTTACACAATAAACACCCTTATATAAACAGACAGTATATAACAGAGATATACAGATCAGTAAGTATAGTAAATAAATTAATAAATGTACGTAGTGCAGAATATTGTCCAGTGATGACTCATATTGCAGAAGCAGCTAGCAGTGCTACATTATGATGTTGCATTAAAGAGTCTGACTGCTGCTGGAAGGAAGGACCTGCGGCAGCGCTCCTTTTAAAGGTAACTCACTCAAAGGAGTTTACCTTTTCTAAAGAAATCGGATCATTTCTACTGCACACCCGACACGGACAAACAAGTCGTTCCATGAGCAGCAGTTCCTCCAATGGACACTAGATGCTTTCTCCAAAAAACTACTTGTGTCTGATGCACATCAATTCCGATTTTCCGATTTATTTCTGTAACACGAACAGCCTATACTGACGTAAAACAAGAACATCCGAGCTGCAGTTGCTGGTTGAATTTAGCCACTACAGAGCTCCAGAACCAGAACCATCAGCAGTTGTGAGCCGGGTACAGGCACCGCTAGATGAGGGTCCTTTAAGGGGCCATGGTAGTTCATTTTAGCCAGAAAAAGTGAGCATGGTGCTGCGAGGACAGTTAAGTTTAGGTGGTTAAAACACTCCTGCAAATGAACTCCGCTCCCCGGCTTGAACACACAGTCGTTTATGTTGACACCATGTTGTGCTATTTCCTTCTGATATTATTTGCCATTGGATTTTGAAGTTCATAAATAAGTGTTTTGGCATGTTAAGCCAAGTGGCACCATATTCATGGTATTGAAAAGAAGAATTCTTGCACGTGTTGTTTTGTTGTGCATGATGAAAAAAATGCTTTTTTTTCTCCAAATCGCACACTGCCCACACCAGTGGTTTTCTGTGCTACAGGTGTCGGTAAACAACAGGAAAATATGCAATGCTGTGAATGGAGGTTCACTGCAGCCAGAGAGGAGAGAAAGTGGCAAGAAAGAGCTAAATAGATAAACAGCAACAACACAGACTTGACATCTTGTAACAAGCCAAAAGAGAAATTAATTAGGGCTGCAATTATCTTTGAGAAAAAAAAATAATTGTTGATTCATTTGTCACTTTTTTTAATTAACCGTTATATCTGTGAAATGTCAGTTAGTGCAAATCTCTCTCCATATTTTCCCTTCAAATAACTTGATTTGCCAGTCACTCATTCGGATATTTAATGCACAATCACAAAAGAAAAACAGAAAATCCCCACACTTAAGAAGCTTGAAACAGAAAATGTTGCTGGATAAATAACAGGAAAGATCAATTAATTATTACCATTTTTTTTCGTCATCAATTAATGAATTTTGCGGGGAGGGCTGAGCTGTCACCTTCTTCATCTCACAGTTTGTAGGGCTAAAGAAGAACACTCTAGTTTTGGAATTTGATGGGAAACTCCTCCAGTTTAAACGTTGTCTGTGTGGTTGCCAGCGTTTGTTGCTCAGCATGTTCCCTGACCTGGACATGACCAGCGGCAGTGTGCGTGGGTGAGTTAAAGACAAGAGTGTGTGTGAGTGTTTTACCTTGCAGTGTGTGTGAGGTGGACTCCGCCAATGCCCCACAGTTTGATTGGACCAATGGACCCCGGATAGTGACCAATGAGCTTCCTCGATTTGTCAGCGCCGCCTTCAGCGGTGCGACGTGATTGAACTGGACCGACGACAGACAGCCAATGAAACCTTTAAAAGCTGCTTGCATTACTTCCTCATTGAGGTTCTCCCTCCCTGCAAGGATACAGATGATGGGTAAAAATATATGTTATGAATTTTTTATGAATTACGATAATTTCAGAATCAGGGATTGCTAGGGTTGGGTACCGAGACCCGGTGTTAATACGTCACCAGGACCTCATTTTGGGGCCAGTTAAATGCCTGCGCTACCCTCTGATGCTCCGAACCGGACAGACAACAGAAACCCTGCTGCATGTGACGTACTTAACAGCAAGTAACGCTAGCCTACTGTCAGCTAGCAGCTGGATTAAACACGGTGAAAATGCTGACAGCTAACGTTAAGCAGTGTAACACACGTCTGTCTTTCACTGTAAAGGCTTCCAACACCGGGACGTAAACAGACAACAGTCTGCAGCTGCCATCGTCGGTAAAAGAACCCAGACGACGCCAGCAGGCTCGTGGTGCATTCAAAGTTACTGTAAAGTATCCTTTTCCCATCTACGTAGTGGTTGTTTTTGTCGTTTACCAGCAATTAACTGGTTAAATAAGTTATTGTTGTAATTTAATTTATTTTGATTACATTTTAAATAAAATCGTTTAATTTTGACCATATGGCCTTAGCTATAAACAAGCCATTCTAAAATGTTGCTGTCGCTTTTTGCTCCTAATATATATATATATATATATATATATATATATATATAGTATATTCATAAAATATATTCTAAATCTTTTTTAAAGTAGCGGTTCAGGACCCTCAACGTATCGTTTTAGCACCGTCATCGGAAACAATCCAAACGATACCCAAGCCTAGGGATGACGTGGGAGCAATTTTCTCAACGTTGCAGGAGGACTTACTGGTGACTTTGCCCAATGTCAGGGATCTGATTAAGATCAGCTCTGCATCAGATGACAGTGTGTACTTTCTGTGGATGTCCTGGTCGATCTGGTTGAGTGGAGAGAAATCAAATAACAAGGCAATTACAAGAAATCTAAACCGATGTAACACCGGCAGCCGCAGCAGCAGCACATTTCAATACATCATAGATTGAGAATCGTCTTCTCTACAGCTTTATGCAAAACCTCATCCGCCTACATTTAGCTTTAAAGCAATTTAGACCTTTCGCTCCTGCACTACCATGCTGACTCAGTTGCATCATTTAACGTGGTGATCTGCAATAAAACCCTGCCTGATTTTGATTGCGTCCAATTACGTTTATAAAAATCTATAGAGGAGCTGATGACCAGGCTAAGAATTGATTTCGTCGCAGCGGAAAATTCCTTTAGATACCGTCTCACAAAAGTGTTTGGATAGCAGGTAGAAGATTCAACTATCTCACTGATAAAGTTGTGTTATTGTACAGAGTTAGATTATTTAATCTAATTAATGATAATTGAAAAATCTAATCAAATAATTAATGACATTATCTGGCTATTCTATTATTTGCCTTGACCTAACATTGTCGATGCATCCACATAATTGATGAGTACTTATCAAAAATCTCATTGGTAAACTATGCTGTAAAAGCACCAATTCTCAACCGTACAATATCGTCACAACATCGACATAGAAGTATTTGGTCAAGAATATTGCGATATCTGATTTCCTCCATATCGCCCAGCCCTAGGTAAAGGTAATGCAAAAATATCGCCAGCAATCGCAAAACTGGAAGCGAGGTAATGCCAAAGCATTGCGAGGTAAAAAAAGAAAAAAAAAAAACCTCCCGCCGTGACCTTTGGGGGCTCCCCACTGCTCACCTGTACATAGAGGTTTTTTCCCACTCTGTGAATTCTGATTCGATGGAGTCGTCCGTCTGCCAGGTTAGTGAGGACGGGGCTGAACACGTCTGGACTCCTGTCTGTCTGAAGGTGATACCATATCTGCAGACTCCCTGGACACAAAGCACGAAAAAGACGTCCTTTCAATGGACATGTGTAAAAGATCCCCATCTGTGCCACAGACTCACGTCCAGTCCACTGACATGAAAACCCTACTTTGGCTTCAAGTATTTGAACATTGCATTATAATGCCAAATAGGAGAAGAGAATAGACCTCTTTACTGAAATCATTTGGCTGCTGCTGCTTTTATATAAATAGACCGCTGTATCTAAACTTCTTCAATTGCTTTTTGAGATACACAAATATTTATCTCATAGCTCTTCGCTCCCACACAGAATAAGTCAATATGTGCTCAGTGTTCCTCCCACACACACAATCGTTGCCAGATCAAAAAGTCAGATAGCTATGCATTGTCAAGTGAAGCTGGGTCAATATTACAATTCCCGGTCGGTAGGTGAAGGGGTTTGTGAAGTGATTCATTTCAAATCCTGAGAGTACTCCTATAGATGAAGGTCACTGGATGAAGTGTCTCTTCTGCCCTTCAGTGTTTACAGAGACCCGGGGAACATGGGAGTTCTGATTTACCACAAAAGAGTGTCTTAGGACACTGACTCTGACTCTGACTAACAACTGCACTGTCACTCAATATGATTCTCGGAAGTTTGGGTACAGCTTAAAGGCTGTCAGCTTAAAGCTTTGAAGTCTTTTTGGTGTCAGAAGCGGAAAACGCTGAGATATGGCTTTCGACAGCAGGAAATGCTTTGTAAAAAGTGAGGACCTTTTTCTGGATTCTTCTCAAGACCTAAAGCAGGTCAAAACAGTTTAGTCCATTTGCAGTTGGGTCTTTTTAAAAAATGGTTTTCCTTTGGATATACAAGGACTTTTATTGTGCATATGTTCTGGTTTAATGTATGGGACTGAAGAAAAATGCAGAGGAGGAGCAGAGCCGCGGAGGGTAAATCTATTCATTAGCCCATAATCAGTTTGCCCACAGTTGAGGGGGTGGCTCCGCTATTATAATTATGCTGGCCGCAGCAGGTAAGATACACATTAGCTGTCATATTCACTGTCAGCCACACTTTCTGTTCTGCTCAACACCTTTCAACATGCAAATGAACTTGAGATTTCCCAAGAATTATTTTAAGGTTTTTACATGGTAATGTTTTAATTAAGTGGTGCCTGGGTGGCTCAACTAGTGGAGCGGGGGCCCATATGTAGAGCTTCAATCCTCGATGCAGATGCCGTGGGTTTGACTCTGCCCTGGGGTCCTTTGCTGAATGTCATCCCCCCCCCACCCTCTCGCCCCTTCCATGTCTTCAGCTGTCCTATTAAAATGAACCCCTAAAATGCCGAAAAAGTAATTTTTTGGGCAAGCTCCACTACACCTATGTGAAGCACACTCTAGTGAAGCCTGTCGAAATACGCACACACGTGAGACACGTCTCTGTTTGTGACGTAGTGTTTTTCCTGCATTCCATTATGATTTGGTAAAAGCATGCTGCATGCTCATTGGCTTACTGCCTATGGACGCAGTTCAGCGCCTAAAAGTTCAGTCCCCATCCCTGGCAGCTGTAAACCAGTTTTAAGTGAATCAGGCCAGTTTAAACGTATAGCATTAATATTTTCCTGTATAATACAAAAACGAAATGGATGTCCTAGCAATTGGTTCTTGCTGGCGGTAACCCTAACAACCCTACCCTGATAGCTGAGTGCAATGGGATTTTGATTGAATCCTTTTCATTTATGTGGATTTTTCTGCCTGAAAATGACAACCTCTGGCGGATCTCATTTGTGGTGCAAACGTAAAGTGGACCAGCCCACTGTCAAGGCAGCAATCTCTTATGTATTTATGCAAAATGATTTGGTAACCATGGTAACACATTTATGTCAGCCTGTGAGTGCAGGGATTTTTTTATTGAAAATCAGAAACTGATAATAAAAAATAAAAAAAAGTTACATTGGAGAACAGTGTAAGGAGTGTGTCCTTCCTCAACAACCCATAAAAATAAATGTCCTATTTTGGTCTTATTATTACCCACTTGTCATTATTTACTTCATATCAGATCCAGTTGAAGTTTAAAAGGAACACACCAACTTATTGGGAGCTTATTTACTGTATTCCCCAGAGTTAGATAAGTCCATACATACCCTTCTCATGTCTGTGCGTGTCGTAACTCTGTCTGGCGCGCCCCCCGCTAGCCTAGCTTACCACAGGTGCTGGAGGCAACCGGATCCACATAGATACTGCTCCCAAAAAGTGACTATATAACGCCAACATGTTCCTATTTACATGTTGTGATTTCTATAGTCACAGCGTGTACAAATAACAAGGTCAAATGAGACACAGCCATGTTCCAATCGTATACTAACTGAGAACTATATTATTGCTTCGGCTCCTGAGAATAATACTTTACTTTTATAAAAATGTTTCCTGAGGTAATAAATCAAGTGAGAAGTGGGTCACTTTCTCATAGACTTCTACAGAAATCGATCTCCTTTTGCAACCGAATGTGACCCTCCTTGCTGGAATTCAGATAGAACGCAGGTTTGAGGCACTTCCTTATTTGCAGCACTTCGCCGACCCGGATGCTCGGTCCATTCATATTTACAGTCTATGGGCACGCCCTCATACTCAGCTTCTAAATGGCTTGTAGTGCTGATCTACTGTAGGTACTGTGCATGTGCGACTCCCAGCGTACCCAACAAAGATGGACTAGAAGTGAGATGCCTCACTCTGTAGCTATAAAAGAGCTCAACACACACGGTGAAAAGAGGAGCTGCAGCAATGTGCAGTAAAACAAAGAAATTGTGTTTTTTGAAAATTAAACCATATAAACCTATTCTAATAGGTTTATTCTGACTCCTTCTAAATACAATTATGAACCTTAAAATGAGCATAATATGAGCACTTTAAGCTACATTCCTTTGGTTGAGCTAAATTGGTGGAAGATGTTTGCTAACCATGCAGCCACTAAATGTATCTGTCTGGCTGCATAGGTTGAGTTAATGTTTTTAGTCACCTCGCCAAAGAGAAGTAACATTACATTTTGAGTGGATGGCGAGCGTGAGATGCAAAATGGATGCCATTAAGATTCTGAACGGAAAGTTTACTTTTTAAAATTGCCAAATGGTTCCATTGACAGACCAAAGTGATCTGTGTGTTTTGTCGTTGTGAGCTGAGCGATCATCACACCACGTCCAGTCTGAAATACCACTTGGTGGCTGAGCACACAGCTGATGCCAATTCTCCGTCCCCTCGTCAAAGCCAGGTAACCGTTACTGTTTATTCTTTCTGAAATACGAGGCTGGGTTGATGAGCCTCTGCTG
Organism: Etheostoma spectabile; assembly: GCF_008692095.1. Classification (NCBI taxonomy): domain Eukaryota; kingdom Metazoa; phylum Chordata; class Actinopteri; order Perciformes; family Percidae; genus Etheostoma; species Etheostoma spectabile. The sequence goes on along the minus strand of NC_045737.1, from coordinate 34,253,346 downwards.
AATGAAGAGCAGTAGACTGGCTGCTTTGTTCAAAGCAAACTTGAGAAAAGAAAGTATAAGGCTGAGTCCTAGTTTACCTTACATGTGCACTTTGTAACTTTATTTTGTATCATCCTGTTTTGATCTCTTAGAAAGGGGCTGTTTGTGAGACAAAGTATATGTTTTGCACCATTTCATTGACGGACAGTGTTAAATTGTGTGAGAGATTATTTGCTGCAAGTGAGAAAGTTACGTGTGAAATGGAACACTACTATACACCAATGTTTTCAATAAAAAACATTTGCACAAAGCAAACCAATCCACTTTTCCATGTTGATAAGAGCATCAAAATGAGAAAAAAATAATAATGGTAAAAAAAGAAATCAAGGGGCATTTAGAATAGATAAAAATGTGTGATTAATTACAAGGTAACTATGACATTAATGCGATTAATCGCAATTAAATATATGAATCGTTTGACAGCACTGATTTAAATACTTACTTACTAACTATATATGTCATTGCCATAAGTTATTAATGTGTTGCAGGTCTTTTTTCCTTTCACCCTATCAATGTTAAAAGCTGGATGTACCGTTCTTGGCGAGGATGACTGCGATGTATTGCTGGCTGAAGGTGCTGACGGTGAGCAGCATGGCCGGCCGCTGGGAGGTGACGAAGCTGAAGGCCACGTCCTCTCGGGCTCTGCTGCTGCTTTCTGTGGAAACACTGGAGGCCTGCGAGCTTCTGTTCTGCATCACCGAGAAGGGCTCCTGGAAGGTGTAGGTCACTGAGGACTCCATGTCGAAGGACACCGACACCTCTGCACACACAGAGACACAGAGGAAGAAGAAAAAAAGTTTCAGTGCCGGGAGCCCTGTTACAACTCTTTTTGAAACGAGATTAAAAGACTGAAAGCCAGCTCATGGCCTCCAGAGGCTGCAATGTTAATTACGCCTCAAAATATAAAAGCAGCAACACAACCTCACGCAAGTGGGGTAACAACAAAACAGTGGGTAAAGCTACAGGGAAGGCACTGTTTAAATGAAAATCTGTCCAAAAACAAGGATTTTTCTTCAGAGGTGTAGCAGTGTGTATATGCAGGGACACGAAAGAGCTCAGGTGGATTTACTGAATACCTTCTAATAGCCAGAGATACGCATTAGTCTCTATTTTGCAGAGCAAAGCTGCAGCAAAACATAATGTATTCTGTGGTCTTTTTCTGCACACAGGAAACTTCTGTTCCCCGACTTTAGCTTTTAAGTCCTGAGATAAAGTATTGTCTATAAAATAACTCACTCACTCACTGTCTTTCTGTAACACACAAACTTGGTGGAGGGATATGGAAATGGATGAGCAACTATCACTGCTACAAATGTGAAGCAAACACATCAAAGCACATTATTAAACATCATCTCTACAAAAAAACACCCAGACATAATGTTGACAACCAGCAGCTGCAACAGTTCCCTCAACAAAACTCACCTAACAAGCCGGCTTGTGCGTGTTCCGTGTTTTGTTGTGTGAAAAAAAGACAAATGTACCTAACAAATTAAAATGCATACCTCCTGGAGTTAATAGAGAGTAGTGGAGTGTATATAACACTGCTGCACATTTACAAGGAGAGGGCCTCAGTGGTACCACTGTCTCTGCTAGTAGCACATTCACTGATAATCTCTAGGTAACCGCTGCATATAATTGCTACGTAAAGTTCAAATATATTAATAAACTGCATAAATACCAGAATATCAAACTGAAAAATTGATTTTCAAAGAGGTAACGTTGCTGGTTTAATCCCACACTTGCTTTTAATGTGACGTACTTTCATTTTGTCAAAACTTCAGAGCCCTCACACAGCTGAAAGCATTTATTTAAGAAGTGCATTTTACTCCTGAAAGTCAAACTCCCAGTGAGACATGGATCAAAGTGAGAGTCAGTAACCTATAGGTGACACGTCTGATAGACTGCACAACAACACGGCTAACTGTGCTGAGTTCCATGTTGCAATAAAGAAGAAATATCTTTGAACAGCAGTCGAATTTACTATTCTGGCATGGGTGACACATTTCGTCGCTGTTGGGCAGAAAGCTTGCATCTCCATATTTTGTCATATTCATTTTTTATCACCATAAATAAATGCTATTGGTCACCCTCTATGTCTGTCCGTAGGTTTTTACAAAATATTCAAACAGTCACAAGGTGATTCCGTCTCACTTTGTCTGTGAAAAATGGCTCATGAAAATGTTTTCAAATCAACCTTTTTTTTCTTCCTTTCCTGAAAAAGAAAAGCAACGATATTTAACACAATGAGCAAGAGGAAACAGTCTGGTCTGTCCCGTTTGGAGCCAGAAATGTTCATCTCTTGTTCAGAAAACGTTTTTAAACGAGTTCTCTCTACCGTGTCTGTATGGCTCGTCTCTCAGCCTGCTGCTCTGGTGGGTTTCAGTTGCGTTGGTGTCTGTGCTCTCTTCTGTGCTCCCATACTGCAGGAGATAATTTGGTCTAATGCATTTTAAATGTTCTTGGAGTCTGGAGCCTGGACAAGTATTAATTGCCTCTTGCATTACTTGCATTTTTATTGATGCGCTGTAATGGAATAACCTTGGCAATGATTGATTATTTGTTGCAATCAACATTAACCTAATCAAATGATATTAATGGTAAAGCTTTTGTCGTCGACCGGCACTCACCTTGATTACAGGTGGTTCCACCGTAGGCGGACTGGGAGCAGTCGCACACGTAGCCGTTGCTCTTCTCGATGCACCTGCCTCTGTTATGGCAGAGGCTGCTGGAGCCGCTGCAGTAGCCGGGACAACCTGAGGTCACTCCCGGTGTCATCTTGGCCCTCTCCTCCAGATCGAAGCTAGCGCCGTTGACGGTCAGAGTCCTGATGCAGCCCAGGAAGCCTCTCTGCTGGGATGCTGTTCCTCCTGAGACGAGTACAATTTAGTCAGGGTTTTTTCCTGCATAGAAGAATTTTTGGCACCTTCCCAAAAAGAGGTTTTAGCCAGCCCCAAAAGGAAAATCCCCAACACCAACATGATAGGAATTGAGAAATAAAAAATAGCAATTACAATTCTCTCTAAATGTGTTTAAGAGCAATTTATCAAACATCCATTACCGTCTGAAGTCAAAGGTCACTTATAGATCTCTTCTTGAATTCTCCTTTTAGGGTATTTGCATATAATCATCTGTTTCATGTTTAAATGTTCCAAACAAACTAATTTTTCTGTGTAGGGATGCCCAAATGTGTTCCAGAGCAATGTGCCCTAAAGCGGAAATCTTTATCAAATCTCTTGTGAAAACGTGCCTACACTCAATTGTTTTGGTGCTTCAAATGATTTTACAAAAGTCTTGGGTTCAACCTCCCCAAGTTCTCTCACACACACCGCTACTCCGACTAATCACACAACGAAATCCCGACTTTTCGCTGTCCTGGCTCCTAAATGGTGGAATTAGCTCCCTATAGAAATCAGGATGGCTTAAGGCCTACACATCTTCCGACAAAGGCTAAAAACACTTCTCTTCCGACTGCACCTCGGATAGAAAAAAGATATACTGTGTATATATATTCTTAAAGCTGCACTTTCATATGGCTCTTTGCAGTTTTGTTTAATAGACTTGCATCGCTTGGACTCGCCGGTGTGTCTTTTGTTCTCAGAGGGTTAAACAAACAGAACATAAACTTGGGAGCTAATCTTAGTTTTATCTCCAAAGTCAGGCTGTTGATTTAATTAAGTGTTATTTTTTTTAACCAGTTTTGTTAATTTGGGGTTTTACTTTGCTTAAGCATAAAATACATTTTTGTTCATCAAATTGACAAAAACAACATGTTAATGCATAGACTTCTGTCAAAAAAGGTAACACAGACTCATTGAGGACTGATAATGTTTACTGCCATGCAGAGTCCCCCCTCCCCCCAAAAGGCCCATTCTGAGCCAGGAAAAACCCTCTTAGTCACATCTAATGCTTTCTGTCTATGCTACGAAGCATCTATGGTGATTTTACAATGATGGTTCCCTTTAAGGCTGATGAGGATCTATGACAAAAATTTCCTTAATTCCACTTCTGCATCTGGGGCAAATCTGCAGGCACTAAAGCATGTGAAACCTCATTAAGACCAAATATACAACGGAATAAATTAGACAGGTTTCGAATAGGCATCACTGGGAGATGCACATAGAAAACAAACGTTTGCGTTGATGATTTATGCTTCACAGAGGTGGGAGACTGATGACTTTTAATTAAAATGTACATTGTTACATATGTCGGAAAACAAACACATACAAACAGGTGGGTATAATTTCCTTACATAATCCCCTGAGACTGATACTCATAAATTAAAGCTTCATAATACATATTTCTAATTTGTCAGGCATATTTCTAGTGTTATATTTTCATGACACAAAAAACAGGGATTCCATACATGCTTGTGTTACTATTGTTGCTATAAGATTCACATATTTCATGCTATTAATCTGCTACCTGCTGGTGGCTTGGGACTATTGGCTGTAAAATGAATGGACAGAGCATGTGTGACGTCACCCATTGGTTTTGTGGAGATCTGCTATGAGTTGTCGAGTTTGCCGTTACAGGCGCAGTCATCCCGGTTGCGGATGTGATGATTTTAGACGAGAGGGAGGAGTGAGAGAGGAGCAGCTTGCACTCTACGTCACATTACACACTTTCCCCGGCAATCACATCATAGCTACGTCCTAAAACACCCCCTGCTTTATCGATGATTTTAAAATAAACGAGACCGTAATAAAAAAAAAAAATCAACATCATTCTGTGTTGCCGAAGACTTAAAACTAGCGATTGAGACCATGAAAGAAACATTTTCATTTATGGTCTCAATCGCTAGTTGAGGTAATAAAACGGTAAAATGATTGCCAATAACCAAGAGCATATTCTTCTCCCATCCTGGAATGCTGTGGGGACTGGCCAGACCCTCTTCCGCATCGCTGTGGAGGAGGGTCTAGCACTGCATGCCTAGCCAGATCGTTACAAAATGGTTCGGGGCTTAGGAAACCCACGCAATCAGCACAAAATGAAAGTTCCTTGTAGTTGCTTTAATAGTGTTACATACTATACTGGGGAGCTATTGAATATTTAAAACGGTAATAGTGCTACAGTATGTGGAGTAGGTGATAAAGTCATCATTAATTGCAGTGTACCAATCTTCAATAGTCTATTATAATCACACTCGTCAAGACTCCGTGTGTTCTTGTGTACCACAAACAACAACTGCACACTGCATTGTAAAATAACTATAAACAAGCTTTGTAACCTTGTTTGTGATCAACAAGCTCTTCAGCCAAATAGTGCTCTATTTCAGGATGTGTTAAACGTCTTAGTGTAAAGTGTTTTTTCTATTTTTACCTTGTCTGGTTAGGTCATGGTCTGGTTATGCACAACATGGATTTACGAAAGGCAAAATCACAGAATAATTTGTTTCATTGAATTTATGGTATGTTCTAGATTTGATTTTATTAGGGAGCTTTTTATTTTATACAATGCTAATCCATTTTTATCATCTACTTTTCCAAACAAGCAATACGTTTTAATATGGCAGGGACGTAATAACATATTCATAATAACATTATCTTCTGAGAGAATGTTGTAAAGTTACACCTTTGTGCGTTCTTATGAAAACCATTACATCCTCACCTAATGACAATTTCATCGGAGATCAACAGAGAATTACTGCTTCCATTGGACATTTCAGTTCGCTGATGAATTATTTCTGAAAGTAAATGACCCATTAAGTGCATGAACTGTAGGCCTCAGGTAAAATGGAGAACACGTGAAAAAAGAAAGACATTTTTAAATGGGGTCTGTCCCCTCCAGAGGCCTGGTGTATTATTAAGAAGACACATTAAAATGTCAGAGAGGGGTGAAAGGCTGCTGGAGAAATGTGAGAGGAGAAAGAAAGCAGCCACGCTCCTGAACCGGAGCAATAATGAAAAAATAATACAAAACATTAGCTCTTCACAGCAGCTTACATGGCGGTAATTGTTAGCTGTAATCACTTCTCTCTCCATTTTGGCTGTGAAGAGATACTTTAAAGTGTGACTACAGTGTGAGAAATCGGGGACAAAATCCACCGTCTTTGCTCCGGTAAAAATTCCCATTAAAGTTCAGCCACAGCTAATATGAGTCGAAAAGCCGCATGTTAGCTTCTGCTGTGAATTTAGGAATGCATTTTGGCACAGAACAAGCATCCTGGTATTTTTTCTTCTTCCCATTTCTTACAGTGTAGCTGTGCTACAAAATGATCACTTCAAGGCCGGTTTGAAGTGGAGGAATGATTACGACAAGCAATAACTCTTTTGGAAGTAAATGTTCTTGTTGTATTAAGGCATCTGAACCTTTCCTTTAAAGCTGCTCCAATCAATATTTTTATATCAACAATTGCAAAGAAAAGTGAAAGGTGTTGCTCCGGGTGATAAACCCCCAGAGAATTATCCCCTGACTCTGCAGTTCCCCATTTGATTGTCTTTCAGCTCATTGTTACGGCTTAAATTCAATGACAAATTGCACTTTGGTTCACTCTCACTAACCTCATTTCTAGCAGCAGGTTTTAGCACTACCGGCCTAGCACCAAACAGCACAGACAAATTAGTGAGTAGCAGCTGAACACAGTGGAGCATTTAGCAGCTAAAGAGCCAGATATGTCCCTCAGGAGTCGGAGGAGAGCTTAGGTGGAGAGAAAACAAAGCTAAAAGGAGAGCTAATGTCAGGCGACTTTTATAAGGTGATAATATATCAATGTTGCCCATTCCCTCCTCCCACCACCAACCAAAAAAAAATCAATTAATGCAGGTTTAAATAAACCGGTCTCTGGTGGAGGTATAAATTCAGTCTGACAGGGGGCCTACCTACAAACAGCTGGCTGCTGAGCCGTAAGCGGAGGTGTCCGTCAGCCGGAGCCTCCAAGAAGCGGAGGGGGAGCTGGTCAACCTGCAGGGAGGCCTCCTTCACGTTGCGCTCTGCCCTCACGTAGTGCCACTGTCTGTCATTCAGAGGGAGGTGGGACTTCACGGACAGGAGCGCTGGACCGTTTCCCACATCAAAGGAGAAAGTCACCACTGAGGGAGCTGGAGGGCCAGTGGGGAATCACACACACACACACACACACACACACACACACACACACACACACACACACACACACACACACACACACACACACACACACACACGACAGCCAGGTCAGTGTGAATGTGATATTAGGTTTTTTATGTTCCTCTCTATCCTCCCTTTCTGATGCAATGTGATACAATGCTGCTGGGAAAACTTGATGACCTGAATAGATTTATGAGGAGGGCCCAGCTGACAGCTTGTCAATATTTCACAACGTCTGCGATGCTGCAGTAATACATAATGGCTCCAAATATCCTGAGAACTTCTTCCTCAGGTTTGTGAAGAAAACACACTGTAATCAACAATTTCAAATCCCTTTTAACACCTACAATAAATAAACTAATGCACTGCTGAGGACCGGCTAAGTACTTGATCATGTCCCTGAGTCCTCTAATGCATAATCCTAAAAACCTAAAAACTGCAGCGTATTTCTTTACTGGTGCTTATGTAAACAAGTCAATCTTTTGCATAGGTATATTTGATTTGCAGCATTTTATCTCCTTGTTCCTCAAGTAAGTCTACAAGGTTTTCTTTAAAACCATCTGGTGTGTTTATTAAGAACTTCAGAGTCACTACATGGGTAGTAAGAAATGCTTTTAACGTCTCCTGCAACAGCATGACATAACTGTTGACGATGTCATTAGGATTACATCACGCTGTGCAGACCTGACAGACTGCTTCTCAGGGAAATTAAACTGTCAACTACAGTACACCTAGCATTTCCATCTGGGAAAAGCAAAAAAAGCAAATTGCTAACAGCTTTTGTGCGTGTTGACATGTATGGCTATTTTTTTTTGCATTCTGTGAGCATGTCCTTGTCATGAACTTCTCTTTCTCTACTTCTCTTCTGAACGTTGACTCACAGCTGAGCTCCACTCTGATGAAGTCCTTGAGGCCCTGGTTTTCCAGAAACACTCCTGAAGGAGTGCTCGTCTTGAAGTAGAAGGAGATATCAGAGGCGAGTTCAGCCTGTAGAGTGGGGAAGTAGAGGTAGGAGGACTCCTGGTAGAAAGACGCTGCGTTCCATATAGACTCTGAAAGAAAAGGAAAGGGAAGATGAAAGTAAAGTAGGGCAGCAACAAACACATTATTTTTCTGATCAATTAATTTGATGATTATCTAGATTAATTCATTGGTCTATAAAAAGATTGAAAAATGTCCATCCCAGTTTATTAAAGACCAAGGAGATGTCTTCAAATGTCTTGTTTTGTCAGCCACCCAAACAATATTTATTTTAATATGACATAAAACAGCAGGAAATCTCCATTTTTGAGAAGTGGAAAACAGCAGATGAGCTATCCAGGTGTCTGCTGAATCTTTGCATGAAAAATGACTTGAACAGTTAATCAGTTAAAGAAATAGGTGGAAAATATTCTGTCGATCAACAAATCAATCAGTCGACTAATCCTTGCAGCTCTTAAAGCTTCAGTAGGTAACTTTTTTAAAAATGTATTTTTTACATATTTGTTAA
>NC_045737.1:34234216-34244743 GCF_008692095.1 Etheostoma spectabile | reverse complement strand
ATGTCCTGACAGTAGAATATGAGACAGATAATCTGTGAAAAAATCAAGCTCCTGTGTCTCCTCCTTGTGCTCCTGCTGCCACTTGCAGAAATACACCGCTCCCGGTCAGAAACAGCCAATCAGAGTCAAGAGGACTGTCTTAGCAGTGTCAATCACTCTCGTGTACGCGCTGCTCATGCCCCTCCCCCGCACAGCGCGTACCACCGTTCAAGCTCAAGATTGCTAGTGCACTGCTGCTTTGCTAATCGCGGAGAAACAACTTTTCAGGAAAACTGCAAATTTCTCGAGTGACACCTGCTCAGAAAACAAAGACGGGAAAACGAAGAAGACCGATGACGAAAAGCGAGCTAAAAAGAAAAGAATTAAACCGAGCCCGAAATAAAACGAGGGTCAACATCGGAGCGGCTTTTCAGAGGTGGAGGGAGCTACGCCTCCTGAAAGGAGTCAACACGGATTCTGAGCTAGCGTTAGCCACATTTCTGCTCGACATGTAAGTGTCCCTGCTTGATTTGTTTCATTTTTTAAGAACTACACAACTAAGATATCGATGGTTACAGTTCACTTTCAGTACACTGGTGATAGCGCAATTCTCAGTTTACTCTGTAGCTTGTTGCTAAGTCTAACATTTAGCTTGTTAGCTTGTAGCACGGCAGGAATGTTGTAGCAGGTGAAGATTAACTTTACTTGCAAACTCCTTCACCCTCAGTATAACTAATATTGTTTCGATGCCTACATTTAGTAAGCCAAAATGTTTTTTTGTCAATCACAACACATGTAGCTATGGTTAAACTAGTGGTGGGGGGGGGGCTGTAGCGCAGCAGAGAGCAAGGGGGAGGGACCTGTAAGGTGTACTTGTTCAAATTTTTAGGCTAAGTCCACGTTTTCTCAGAACTCCCTACTGCAGCTTTAAGTAAAGTGGAGGTAGGAAGATTCCTGACTGGAGGGCGCTATATGTACCAAATAAAGAATGGTTTTATTAGAAAGAAGTGGCAGGAGCGCTTCTGGTATCCCTTAACCACCGGTGCTCATAGAAGGGAATGCAAATCACAAAAAGGAAGAAGATATATGACGAAAAAAGAAATCAAGTCCAGGCACTCAAGGACTACACCCTGAGAGGCTCAAGCCGACACGCATTGGTGTATTTTTAATTTATTGCCCTATTTATTAAAGGCCTTTCATCACTTTTTGTAACCAACCTTGAGAGCCTGAACTTGATTTATTATGACTTTTTGGTCATAATTCTTCTTTCTTTTTGTGAAGGAATTTCATTTGTCAATTTTCCCCTTACTTGCATCGATTCCTCATATTTCAATTTAATTTTATTTATAGTATCAATTCATAACAACATTTACCTTGAGACATTTTACAGATAGAGTAGGTCTAGACCACACTCTATATTTGCAACGACAAAATACGAGAACAGAGTTGATGGCATCTGATCTGTCAGTGTTTCCATGGGTTGACTTCTGGTGGGAAACAGGACACAAACGTTGGTCCCTGATGTCAAAGTCACACAGTGTGTACACAGGGTCGGCCGTCTGGTTGGTGTGTCAGGGGCTTAACAGGACTAGGTTTGAAGCATGGGCATGTTTTGGTTATTATAAGAATGCCGAAGGACAGTCTGCAGAACGTGCAGGAAAAAAACGTTGGTGCTAAAAGCATTGAACACGCTTTTAAAATACCGCGATAATACAGACAACTTTGGTCACTATAACAGTGAGGTTACATTTTCATACCTTTACATCCCAGATAATAGTTGGGAGCATTTGAACCAACAACCAATGGTGCCATTTCTGTGGTGAGACAGTTCTTGAATTTCCCATTGTATTAAGATTTCCACCGGGTGGAGCACATCAAATATTTCCATAATTTGTGTTCGGAGAGCTCATTGTTGTGGGATGCGCTGTGGTACCGGGGTTAAATGATGAATGTCAAAAAAGTAAATCAGTTTCTCATATTAAAATGACTATGTCTGAGAGAAGGAACAAAGGACCATTTCAAGGTAATAATATTGTCTAGTTACTAAATGCAAATTACCAAAGCTATTTCTACTGCCGGTAAAGTGTTTGACATAGAGTGCAAATATATTTGCATAAAGAAAAAAAAAACATTTAAAGTAAATGGCCATACAATCATTATATAATAGTTCAGCTAGTTATATGATAAGAATGCCTCATAATGTGTAGCACTTGTTAAGTAGTAAGAAGTAAACAAACTACAATAGGTTACATCACACGTACATTTTATGATGTCTTCTTATGTCTTTTTATGTATATTTAATGTCTTCAGGAAACTTGGAATTAAAATAAAACCATGGGGGTCTGAAGTAACTTTGACTGCAGATAAGCTGCTAAAAATCCCCTACCCTCAGCCCACAGCTCACTGTGGGACATTAGGCAGAAAATACCTACAAGTTCTTTCATGTTCCAGTGCTGCTGTCCAGCTCTGCCACCCCATGTGTCTCCCCTCCATTCTGGCACCCCTGCCTAGCTGCACAACATGAATTTGTAAAGACGGACATACTGGCAGTTCCAGAAAATTGTATGAGGTTATAGTCCTAACAGCCAGTGGTCCAACTTGTAACAGAACAGATTCATTTAAATTTTCTATCCATGAATAAACACATGAGGCATAAAGGACATCATCTGGGCCTCTGATCAACCCTAAGCCTGGGAAACAAGGCCTCCATCTGCAACCAAATCTGGCACAGTAGCTGCAAAACTGAGGTGATCACCTACTGTCTCCATAACAACGCAGAGGGCCGATGTGGTAGACGGCCTGTGAGCCCGTTCTGTTGGTGTCCCCAATCACTATCTGGCTCACTGGCAGATGGTCTTTATAGGAGAGGATTCCTGTGTCGTTGGCCCTGTGGCACACAAAACAGAAAGGAATAAATAGCAACACAGTGCCCTTGGGGTGGATGCGGTCCTGGGGGTCCAGATTAAGGGATCCATTCTTCTGCATTAGCACAGAACGCAGAGTAAACACATTAAAAAGGGAGCAATCTATCACAATGCAGACAATTGCCTCTGGAAATATGCAAACTGAGCTGAATCAAGAGGAGCTTTGCAGTGGATTAACAAACAGTAAACAAAGACGTTCAGAGCGTCCAACCCCAAACTATTATGCAGCCTTTTGTTTTTTCCTTCAGTGCTTTAAAAATATGATTAGATTGATCGTGATTGTAATATTATGTATGAGCTGTAATCAATGATTTTGGAGTAAATACTGGTGTATAAAATTGTTAAAGAAAATTCAGACTTAATCAGTCTCAAAGTACTGTAGATAGACGAGAAGAATAACACTGAACAGATTCTGGACTTTGAGCTGCTCTAAGTGGTTTTAGTGATTTATTAATGTTCTCTGAATGTGTTCTGAATGCCTAATTGATTAATTGACTAATTAATAGTAGCCTTTCTGTGGATTATCTAAGGGTGGAAGTTTATGGATATAGCACAGAGAAATCATTGATGATATTATTTATTTGGGTTTTATTCTCTAGTGGTCATGTCCCTTTTTCTTTTCCCTGTTTGTCTATTCATATTTGGAACCTTATTTAGTAAAATGAAACATTCAAATGCAATAATATTAATTTTAAAACATCTTACATAATAGAACAAAGCTAACAGGAACCACTGTTTTAAAAGTTGACTTTTTTTTATACATACTTTTACTTTAGCAAGGTTTTGAATGACAGACTTTTACCTGTAGTGGAGTATTTTCACAGTGTTCTGTTAGTACTTTTGTCAATGAAAAGGATCTGGACATTTCTTCCACCACTAGTTTGTGGTGCAGTTGAATTGTATTGTGTTATTTAGACTACCCTCAGTAATATCAATGTTGTGGACAAAATAATAGAAAGACCTTGTTCGATAAAAACATACTGAAAAACGGAAAGAAAATACTCTTTCTGGAATTGAAATTCCAAATCGAGTGTGTCCGCATTTCGGCGTGTACCATGTGTCTGTGTCTGCATCACAGTTGCAGAAGTAGTTCATGTCCATGCAGTTCTCCTCCAGGCTGCAGGAGCACTGCTGGACTCCAGGCAGGAATCCTCCCCAGTAGCTCCGTTTCTCTCCTTCCCAGTCCAGCCACCATGTGAGCGGACTGCCGTCTGCAACAACACAGCAGACAGTCAGTGACCACTGCGGCAGCCTGATGCCTGCCACTGCCACAGCTCAGGCTCAAGTAGGTCAAGGGCATGGGCTATATCTGGAGGAGAGCATTGTTTTGCTTCACTCTCTTTATCACAAAATGCAGAAAAAATGCACAAAGTGCACTCAGAAAAACATCAAAACAAATACACCAATCAAAAATGAAATATTTATAGATGAGCATGCGACAGAAGTCCTGTGAGGCAGCTGTACATAATATGAGAATAAAACATAGAACGTATTGAGAATAAAATTATTCTTTCATTTCAAGATAAAACTGGGAGTGAATGTAAGTTTCAATACCTTACAAAATGTTAACATGTTATTTAGATTTGTTTTGGCCAAAAAAACAATTTATCATCATATGCAAAACATACACGCACACACACACACACACACACACACACACACACACACACACACACACACACACACACACACACACACACACACACACACACACACACACACACACACACACACACACACACACACACACAGATATCACTTTATACACAGTCGTATCCAATACATACACACTTAGACACTAGTATATTGACAAGTACACAGTCAGATGTATCCATCCTGTTTTTATCCATATTGTTTTATCATTTCAGCTGTTTTAAAATCGGAACCAGGCAGGGGGGCTGCAAATTGTAGCCTTAGCTGGACGCCCCATATGCATTACATCTATCACATTACTTATTTCTATGTGACAAAGTGTTTCTGTATGGTCCCTTTTTTATGATTCAGCCAAATTTGTTATTTTCTTCATTGCATAAATGTATTTATCTTGATTCTCTGCTGGCATTTCGTGACAGACTGTCTGTGTATCAACGAAGCCAAACCATATACAGCAAAGGCATGATTCATCACCTCCACTATAGGGTTAAGGGATCCAGCTTCAATCATTTGTCACACAACGTGACCCTGCATTGCGGATGAGGCCAACGAGCGAGGAAAAGCCCATTAAGCTACATGTCACAATGCATAATTAAGTGACAAATGCCACGATGCTTTTGTCCCACCCGGCATACATTATAGCTGCATGAGTTTATATGTGTGGATACACATGTCATATTAGTCTGATACAGCAAAGAATGTCCCATCTACGTTAATTCACTCTCCATGTGATGTGCTGCTATCATGTAGAAGATAACTCCCATGAAACCTTCTCCAAACAAGATCTGATGGGCCATGACAAACAGTCTAATGCCGCACATAACAATTGTTGGATAAAAGTTATGTACTGTATATGGCCAGTACGCCAACATTTGTATTACAACGGCTGAAATGAATACACTCTGTACTGTCTTGAATCTCAGAATGTCTCTTTTTTTTCATTTAAAGTTTCTATTGAGGTTTTTTAATGAAACTTTAATTGTCTGTTGTCCTTTATGACGTCATCACCCTGAAAGAAATTTAAAAATCCTCAAAAAAAATTTAAACAAAGTGATTCATCAGATTAAATAAGTAAGCCTTTTTTGTCATTTCAACTTTCTTAAATAAATATTCTTTCAGCAACATAAATACATTTAGGCAGTAGGCTAATCTAATAAGGGCATCAAATAATGATGTAATAATAATCACGCCTTTAGGCTCTGTAATGGCAGTCCACGATGATGATGTATTATCATCATCAACATTTCTTATTATTCATGTAACTCCTGGACTCTGATTGATGATGCTGGATATGTGTAAATATGTAAAGTGTACAGCATCTCTGTTCTCTGTCCTATCCAGACTTCAAGGTCAACGTGTCTCTATGATATGATAATGCTTGACCCTGAAGCTGGTGAAATAACAGGCTCTCACAGATATCCTTACTTATTTGAGCATATGTGCACTTGAAGTCCCTGTGTTGCTGTGAGTCCATCAGCAGACGATTGAATAAACATTTCTGTAGATTTATTCAAGTAATGCCATCGCAACATTATGCCATGTCAGAAAGATCACAAGTTGGAAACAATCCTACGCAGCACCACTGGAATCTAATTCTACAAAATAATATTAGTGGAGCATAATCTTTATCTTTATCTATCTAAGCTTTGAGCTATTGGGTAAAGCCCAACTAGAGTCTGCAAAGTGTTCATCACACCTGCAATACAAAAGAATGGAGAACAATCAGAAAATGTGGTGCCGGAGGATTACTCAATGATAACTGGAAATGTAACCATGTAATCCTGATTTCTATTTAAACACTATGCACTGTCACTTTACCACTGTGTGTCTCAAGAAAGGTCCTTGGGTATGAATTGTTGAACGACAAAATAAAACCAATGCAGAGGTGACAAGTGCGTGCGGGAATTTTCTTTTTTTTCATGAGGAATCATCATCATCCAGGCCAAAAATGAAAATGGTGAATTGAGATTTGAATTGCCAATATAAATTCCATAGAAACAAGTGCTGGTTGATGTCAAAAAATGGCATTGTCATCAAACTTCTTAGAGTGTGTTCAAAGCGCTACAGAACATATGTATTTTAAATACAAGACATATCTCAACATCTGCTGGTTGGACAGGCCAACATCATCATCACGAGACACCATCTGTAGCAAAAATATTTAACAAGAGTAAACCAGAAAACTAAACTAAACTACACTCGCCAATGTAAGATTTTATTTTCTTTTTTGGTTGTTCACAACTAACCATACCTGTCAGGTGGATAAACCAAAATTAATGCTAAAGGAAAAAAAAACACACAAATAAATATGTGAAATAAGCAAGACTGAAAAGTAGAATTCTGAAACCAGCAGTCATTAATTTGCTGTTGTGAATGTTCGTTACGTCACTGTCAAACTTAATTAATCACAGGTGTTAAATAAGGAAGAATGCACATGCTATACAGCTAAAATCCAGAACATCTTGTCATCAAATGCTTGCATCTATAAACCCAGGAGGCTTCTTCCAGCAGCTGCTGTCATTTTTCCCCTCCTGTTCTTTAACATGATATACAATTTAGTCAAAAGTAAGAATCGAGGTACGTACAGAACAAAGACATCATAAGCCTGTGTACTGAATAATCATTTCTATCAGTCAAACATCAATCCTAACCATTCTCATATCAAAACGGTCTATTTAACCATGACTCTCTATTTGGCTTAGGGCCTACACGTACACCTAGGTGGGTTTTCTGCATTGCACTCCCGGTTTCAGATAAGCGTGATGCTAACCCAGAGAGCCTCATTAAGAGCAGAACCATAAGCGCCAAGCAGAACTGCATTTCCATTTGTTACTATACATGGTTACATCAAGAGTGTTCCTGGCTGAATTCATTTAATTATGCTGTAAAGTATGTTTGAAATCAAAAGTGATATTGTTTGTGTCTTAAAGCTCATCAAAGTAAAACATAAAGATACATTTTAGCTTTTTCCACAGGAGATTGTTGTGCTCAAAGAAAGGCAACCATGGAAAGAAATGTGAAAGTTAGCTCACACGGCTATTTTATAGCCGTGTGAGCTAACTTTGATGTCTGGTGTGATAATGAACTTGTTTGTTTGCACATGAATGGCACCCAGGGAATAGGGGGAATAGCTGAATCTGGGACTTCATGAATGTTTCATGAATGTTTCATGATTTAAGAGCAAAAGTTTGAATGTTTGGGACACCATAGGTGCCAAAGCAGTTCAACATGAATGCACACAAAAAGATTGGAGACCGTCCTCTCCCATTATTGTAAATATATTGTAAAAAAAAGCAGAAGGCAGGGTGTTGAAGGCGAAGCAGCTCCCTATACAACAAAGCACTGGCAGCCCAACTTTCAATTTACAATGCAACAACTATCAGTCCCATGATGCTGAAATATCCAGAACAGTCAAGACACAAAACTTCCAAAGCATGTTCAGATCGACTCTGCAAAATAGCATCCCCTTATACATTCAGATTCTGGCAACGCAGTGGGAGTGCCAATGCAGAAGGCAGAAGGGTTGCCCAGAAAAAAAATTGCTCAACTTTTTCCGCAAGACAATGTCATCTGGCAAGGCGCTATATTGGCCAATCAAAAACTTGAGAGCACAGATTTTGTAACATGAAAACTGTATTTCCACTGAAGAAATCCTGCCTTATTGAATTAGCGTTAGAGTATTTTTGGCATCTTCAAATGCATTAATCTGTAACTCAAACAAGGCTTCCTGGATGTTATTTTATGTCTCACCGGCAGTGTTCAAACTGTACCGTGGCCTTTGGGGTAGCTCACTTTTTCTTAAATATGATTGGATATACAGTATAATAATCAGTTACTGACCCCATCAAACCTCGACACAGGTATCAAAACAAAACATCATAGTATGATACAATACGGCCAAGTTTTGGATATTGCGCTGCCACAATTCGATGGCGATCAAGAACAGTATGCATGCCGGAATCTTTATTAAAGGTGCTCTAAGCGATGTAACGTGTGTTTTAGGCGACAACATTTGTTGTCACATACAGTAGACATCTCCTCACTATCCGCGAGCTGCCTGTCCCCAGAAGACACTGTAAAAAACGCGGTCTCTGTAGACAGCCCAGGGCAACCAAAACAAACTGTGCGAATTATACAAGGATTTGGAGGTGGGGTTTGGGGGGGGGGGGCATTGAAGCACAGAAGGAAGGGGGAGGGGACTGGATGAGAAGGAGGGAGGGGCAAGCTAGTCTTGTTTTTTTTTTAAATACTTCGAACGTCAACAAGAAGTAACGTCACCCAACATCGCTTAGAGCACCTTTAAAGTGAATTTGTGATGAATCACCCTCATTCAAGAATTATACATTAGAGCTCAATTTTACGCATGATTCATGATGATAAAGATACAGAAAAATAGAAATTCATGGCAAAAATAGCATATTTTAGAAAACTCCCCAAAATTTCCCAAATCATGTTTTCAGGAGAGCTCATATCTTATTAAGAGGAGCCCCCAAGCTCCCCATGGCAGACCTGCAGTTTCACCCTGCTCACAGGTACCATAAAAGCAACACGCCTTCACCAACGCAGGCCTATGCATTTTTAACTGTTTTCAGGTTTAACTCCCACTAAGCCGGCGGCATCTGTAGAGCTAAATCTGTCTCCAAAACCAAAGGACTACAGCAAAGTTTCTTTTTCCTTTTATACTATAATAAAAGTGTGCTTCACAGCCAACATGTAGCCAAGGGTGCTGTCAGTACTTTGTTCAGCCTCAGATGTTAAAGTGAAATAAAAAAAACACATATTCAATTCCAGATCCTGTACTGTTTCAATGTGCCAATAGTTCCATTATCTTTTGGTATAAAGTAGGCCTACCAAATATAAAGAAAAAAATAAACAAGACTTGACTGTGTCATTAGTAGCAGCTTGCAGAGCAATATTTCATTAGAGAAGATAAATATTCTAATTTCCATTCACTGTGGCTTTCAAATTTCAGACACACACACACACACATTTAGTCATTGTCCATGCCTTTTACAGATGTTGTTGACATTTAAACACTGATTTGATCTCAGTTCATAAACACTACAGCGGGAAAATAATACTCACCTTTTGTATTAAAGAGACGGGACTTCTTGCAGTTGTAAACCACTTCCTGTTGGCAGTGCTCTGAGCCTGATACGATGGCACGGATTTGCTCAGCTGAGGCGCTGTAGTTGAACTTCATGATGTGCGGTTTGTAAAGAGAGGAGCCCTGGACTGTAACTGGAGTTGTGTTGTTGTGCGTCAACACCGTCCACACCTTCTCCTCTGAAAGAAAAAAAGTGTATCGTTAGCATGGACCCACTGTAAACTGTCCAAATACATGTTAGCTTGTTAGCCTGAACACACCTGTCCAAATATATGTTAGCTTGTTAGCATGAACACACCTGTCCAAATACATGTTAGCTTGTTAGCATGAACACACCTGTCCAAATACATGTAAGCCTGTTAGCATGAACCCACTGTAAACACATGTCTAATACATGTTAGCTTGTTAGCATTCCAGTCATTCCAATTTTGGAATCAGTCACAGTGAAAACCGTGGACATTTCCAGGGACAGATCCAACCAGGGACAGGTCATCAAAACCGGGGACTGTCCCCGTAAACCGGGGACGTCTGGTCACCCTATGTTAGCATGAACCCACTGTAAACACCCTGCCCAAATACATGTTAGCCTGTTAGCATGAACCCACTTTAAACACCCTGCCCAAATACATGTAAGCCTGTTAGCATGAACCCACTGTAAACACACCTGTCCAAATACATGTAAGCCTGCTCTGTACCCACTGTAAACACACCTGTCCAAATACATGTAAGCCTGTTAGCATGTACCCACTGTAAACACCTGTCTAATACATGTTAGCTTGTTAGCATGAACACACTGTACACACAATGTCCAAATACTTATAAGCCTGTTAGCATAAGGTGACCAGATTTCTCAGACAAAATCCG
>NC_045737.1:34223135-34234206 GCF_008692095.1 Etheostoma spectabile | reverse complement strand
CAGCTCAGAAGCGTATTTACCTCCAAAACACGTCATGTTTGTATTTTTGTAAAACTTAAAACGGGGACACCAGAGCTGTTCTCATTAGGGGCTGAGCCCCCCTAAAGGTCTGATCCTAGAATCACCCCTGCTAGTACTTCATACTTGTACTCCAGACAGATTTTGTTTTATTGCTTCAGGCTTGTTTCTGCTACAGCTCATTGAGTATCGGATACAATAAAAACTATTGAGGAAAGATTTTCCTTTGACATTGACCCGGTATTAAAAGGAGATCGCTGCAGTCGGCAGCAGAGAAACAAGCTACAATGTAAGTTAATAGGATAATAGTCCAGCTTGTATTCACGTTCATAAAAGTGCTCGTTTTGCTATTGACAAGCTCAGATTAATATTCTAAGTGTCTGACAACATTATGGAAAGGATTTCTAAGAAGGTTGACCTTTCTGTAAGATTTTTAAAACATGAAAGTGCGTTCGCTAAACCCACCAGACTCCATGGAAATAATCAGTAATTTTAGCATGGTAAAATACGGCTTTCTAAAACATCTTTGAGCTCGGAGCAGCGCTGGTTCTGGCTGTCTTGAGCAAATGTCGGCTACATTTGGTCAGTTTTTTATTTCTTTCATTCCAATTTTGGGATCAGTCACAGTGAAAACCGTGGACATTTCCAGGGACAGATCCAGCCAGGGACAGGTCATCAAAACCGGGGACTGTCCCCGTAAACCGGGGACGTCTGGTCACCCAATGTTAGCATGAACCCACTGTAAACACCCTGCCCAAATACATGTTAGCCTGTTAGCATGAACCCACTTTAAACACCCTGCCCAAATACATGTAAGCCTGTTAGCATGAACCCACTGTAAACACCCTGCCCAAATACATGTTAGCCTGTTAGCATTTGTTTTTTGTACTATGGCAACCGCACTTTACAATACCTTTTTATTTAATGCCGCTTTAAAATACCTTTTTCTTATTGTCTGTTTATCTTATGTTTGAGTGTTTATTTTATTTATTTATTTTTTTTGCTTTTTACTGTAGGAAACTGATGCTGCTGTAATAAGGGAATTTCCCTATGGTGGGATGAATAAAGTATAATCTAATCTAATGAACACACTGTTCACACACTATCTAAATACATGTTAGCATGAACACATTTAAGTCTGAAGCTTCAATTTAAAATCTACAAATAAACAGAAGAGGAATAAACTTATACAAAGAAAACATAAGGGATAACAGTGGGTGTTTTGATTTGTGTCACATACTGGACATGTACGTATGTCCGCATCAAGGCTGATAGTAATTCTGTGTTGATGTGTTACTGCAGTTAGGGTTAGCATCACTGGAAACCTAATGGATGCACTTGTTTCCAACCCACAAGCTAATTGATGACCTTACAGTTCCACGAGACAAAATCATATCGCAGCAGAATACCTCTTAGCCAATAGTCTCCATTTGCTGTTTACTGTATGAGACACTTAAGACAAAAGGGAGTCAAGCGTTTGTACGATACAAATCAGATGAGGAATCCATTCTATTTCCATCCCCGCTCAGTTTTCATTATCTGGATTTCATGTTTACTCTGCCGCAGAGAAAATCCCCTTTCCAGTTTGTGATTATTCACATCAGGTTGTCAGGCTTAGAGCTATTTACATTTCTAATAGATTCCTTAATTGAGGTCAAGTAGAGGCATATCTACTGCTGAACAATTCAGCTCTGTGAGGGGAAGACTGAAAACACATAATGCCCGAACCAGAGAGTGGAGAGGCGGCAGCGCTCTCCTCTCCCCTGTAACGTCACCGGTACATTAACCTTGCAAAGGACAAAGTAGAGAAAGTTGTGACAGCCTAGTGATGAATACTGTCTCCACATTGTCAAAACTCAACTGAATGTGTTTTGTCCTGCATGTCATGAGGGCCGGGTATCAGGTTGTGTCCAGCTCCCTGTCTGTCAAATGTCACATCTTAGGGGATCGTTGAGGTGATACAGAGAAAATTGTGTCTTCGCCGTCAGAAGATCACACTGATACAGCAGGTGTGATGGAGCTTTACGGTAAAAGGTCCAAGTTTCCAAATTCAAAAGACCATTGTTTTTTCACTTTTAACTTCAAAAATCCAACAGTTTCGCCGAATTACCGCATACTAATTGTACAACGTAAATAATTAAAGGCCGAATGGGAATGTAAACAGACTATACTAGACTATACAGACAGAAATTTAGTATGGATATTTGTGCATTCTTTTTAATGATTGTATTGACTCCTCACCCTTATTTTCCCTTTTCTTTTAACAAGAGGTCACTTTGAGAAACACAAATCGAGGACATGATATTTCATAAGTCAATGGGAAATGATTGTGCACGTGGATATTCATGGTCACTAGCAGAGTAATCCTAAAAGTGGTTCTTAAATCCGGATTTTTGCACCACAAGCAGGTCAAAATCACAAGTTATGCATAAGAAAATCCAAATCTGATGTGCAGATCACTGTGTAATTTATTGAGAAATGTATTTTTATGTCAGACTTATTTTTTTATTGCACCACACTAAGTAAAATGTCAGCAGACAAAATATCTCATAATTTAATGGCAGACCACCATGAAATTTACTGAGCAGATTAGTGCTCCCAAGGGGATTAACCCTTTTGACTTTAATGACCCAATGCTTTAATGTAAATTGCAGCCTCTAGAGGCCACAAGGGGGGCTTTAGACTTGTCCGCTTGTTAAATTGTGACACATTTGAGTTTTAAGGAGCCATAACTCTCACATGCACGATTTCAGTAAAACCTGCAGAGCTAAAGAGGCTTCTTGTGGCATGTTGCATTATTTGTGGGAGGTACTTTGATAACGTGTTTTTTCTTTAACGAGAGGATAAGGCTGGACGACTTTTCATGCTTTAGCTGGAGGCTTGTTTTTATCTTGTCTCAAGAAAGATGACATTTCTGTTTAAGGGTGCTTCACATCTGAAGTTCAGTTCATTCTCAGAGTAAACATCAGGACCCACGGGGGAGGGAGGAAGGGGGAGGGAGTCTCTCTGGGGACTGACAGCAGGTCATCCAGCACTTTAATGATTTTCATGTGTACATGTACAGTACGTTCTCTGGTGTCACAAAGAGCCCACGGAGAAACTACTCTAAGCATTGTAAGTATTATTAGACTGCGTGTTATGAATAATGGCAAACAGATAGAGACAGGGCAAAAAAAGAGGCGTTTTGTACAGAAATTTTCACTTCCAATTTAATAGACTTAATAGAAGTCCCCACACTCACAAGCTGACGTGCATACAGTAAGTGTTACCATGGTTACCAACAGATTTACATGAATTCTTACTAGGCTTATATGCTCGCTACAGGAAAAGTTCACAATCAGCAAGATGGATTTAATGGTAGTTCAGCTTTTGAAAAACAAGTACTACATAATACCGTGGTTGGCCCGTTTCCTTTCACACCACTAAAGAACGGCACCAGAATCTGCTTGGAAGCCAAATCTAAACCCTGCTGTTGTTTGGTCCGCACCAGAGCTTGATAAACAGCTTTTACACAAGCCCAAATGGGGTTTATTTTAAACAGACCAAAGAGATTGGACGTGAAAGCACTCTGAGATACTAACATGTAGAAGTGTAATCACATGGACATTTACACAAGACATTGATTCCCCATAGATATGCTCTTAACTCTCAAGGACTGCACCGAGTGGCCGTCACAATTTCTTACTGGATCGTAAACTGTCACATAGCTGTGGTGGTATGGATCGATGCGGTGCAATCTCTAAGTGAGTGAACCCTTTACTCTGAGCTTTCTACCAGTTCTCAGTGGAACTCAAAAAAGGGCAGAGGTGACGACGTGTGAATTACAATGATCTTACCTGTCATGTTGCAGTATACCTGTGCGGGCCCCAGGGGACCGCTCCCATCTGGATCAATGGAGTAGAAGCCAGAGGAGCTGCCAATCAGCTTGTAGGCCTCACAAGACGACTCGTAGATGGCTGGAAGAAGCAGAATGGGGACACAGATCAGTTATTTCTCCAAGAATCAGCCCACGCTTTAACAGTTTTCTCCTTGCGGAGCTTTCTGCAAAAAAAATCCATCTTTATTTATGAACTGTTTATAAGTTTTTGTTTTCATACTTTAAAAAAAAAGTGTTGATGACATATGTTTCTGTTCTATCTATGTGCACCTTTTAGCAGTTTTTTCTCTAATGCAGATTATGGCACAGACTCCTTTGTGGAAACTACAGATATATACTACTACTACTACTACTACTACTACTGCTACTCTATATATGACTACGGAAAGGCCTGATCAAAATGGATTCTCTATAACATTTTGTGTTCACTGTCCAGTTAAATCCTGTGTGTCTAAAATGTTGAGGATTTGAACAGGATTTATAAACCAAATGTTTTTCCTCATTACTTAAATGAAAGGTATGTAGGATTTAAGGGGATCTTTTAAGAAATTCCAGAAATGAAATAAGATATTCATAACTACGTTTTTATTAGTGAATAATCACCTGAAAGAATTGTTGTGAGAGCCCTTCATATCTATATAGGGATAACCAAACACTATCTTTAGGAAGGGCCTTTTGCACATTTACGTTACCTGAAGGCCACTATTGCTTTTACTACACGCTCGGAAAGAGAGATGGGAGGGCAATCTGCAACCTCGCCGCTAGCTGCTACTAAATCATCCACACTGTTTCTTTAAAGGCTTTACAAGTTGTGTAGTCTTTGTGCAGTCTGCATGCAGCTGCAGGAATTTCCTCCGGATGCATGTATTTTTCGTTTCCTTCCACTTTCTTCGTGTTGGAATTTTAAATTTGGTGGATATATGAGTACTATTGTTAACTGCTTCTCAGATCTCTGCAGGGTGAATCCAGACAGCAAGACTATCTTTCCAATCTGAGTTTTCTCTCGCACGACTATTTTGCAGCGGCTCTGTGCGGAGTTTGGCACCACCCACAACAATTTGGATTAGTTTAAAGAAATGCCATTGAACCAGAGCACGTCTTTCATTGCCAATGACTACCTTCTGTTATTGTTGCACACATGATTAATAAAGAACTCGAATGTGAGCAGTTTACTGTTATAACAGTGACAATCCATTGAGATTTGTAGTTTAGACAGAGGTAGACAACAGCAGGCTTCTGACTGTTAGCAACAGGCCACCATTTAGTTGGATGAAAGGAACAATGCGGCGATCAGATCAGTTGTAGCTACCTGAGGAATTTAAGCAAATGTTAACTACATGATTTGGTTGAAAACACAGTCTCCGGTCCAGCTGATCCCTGTATATGGGTCTGGAATATGCACCTGATGACTACATACACCAATGGTAGCAGACTTTGGCTAAAGCTAACAGTTCCCAGGAAAAAGGTCAGCATCCTCACCAGCTGATGATCCATGTAGACATGTGAATAAAGAATCAGCGTGGTTCTTTCATTGCACTGAGGAGAAGGTGAGTGCCAGCTCATGATATGATGAACAAAAATAATCTTATTTTATTATAACTTAACTTTGTTTGTCTGTCACAATTTTAAACAAGACAGAGTTTAGATTTATTCTATATTGTATGCATTTTCAGAGACTATGTTTTGATTTTAACATACAAGGCTTCTATAGGACTGTTAGGATAGAGCTAGCCGATGTGTTAGGGGAATGCATCGCTATCTTGGATAACGAGTTTGGATCTGGAGTTGCTATAAACCTGCCAAGATTGAATAAAGAGAAGGGCAGAGCTGCTAAAATGACCTTGTGTACTGTGATGTAGTAGCATCCAGGACCAGCTTCCAAACTGTGGGGAAATACTTCACAGCGGATCTGCTATGGCATTGTCAAACACAAAGTAATTTAGAAGGCTTTAGCCTTTGGATGTAATGCAGCTAGTAAGCTAATTAGCTAAGGTAAACGTTTGAGGTTACGACAGAGCAACAAAAATACACCTTTTCATCCATTCCTTACACTTTTTCTTTTGTATTTTCTGGTTTTGGAAAGGCTTAATAAGACACTACCCTCTGAACCGAGTATCGCTCTTCCCATAGCCAATTGGTTGCACAAACTCAAGTTGTAGATATAAGATTGAGCTCTAGATGAAAAATGTCTTTTTTTTTTTTTGGCAAAGTTGATGACTGTTGAGTTGAGAAAAATGGGCCTATTTCTAATTCAGCAGATGCTCGTATCTGTCAGGTTTCCTCCAACATGCAAAGAAAACCGTGTTCCCTGCATATAAACAAGAAATCAGGATTCTGGGGCAGGGGAATTTCACACATATAGTTTCCAACAGCCATCTCCACAGCAAATATCAAGGAGGATGTTGCAGAGCATCTAAAAATGACACCCGTAAGGAAAAACTCTTACATGTAGATCTAAAGTCAGCCATAAGTTATCTAAGGATAAAGGAAATAATACTTTTTTTTTTTTTTATTTAAAAGCGAGAATTCCAGCAAATGATGAAGGTCACGTCAGTTTAAAGCAAGACCAGTTTCTGCTTTGCCTCTCAGTTGCGCAAATCGAATAAAGCAATGAGCAAGACAGGTAAAGATGTGTATGCTGAATCAAATGACACAGCTCAGTAGACCTAGAACATATGAAGGGGAGCAGAAGGTGTAACAGCAGGTTTGAGACTAGGTGAAGAATTGAAAGTGCAAAGAACTGCTCACAGTTGTGACAGGTCGCTCCAGAGTATCCGGTTCCTGAACAGTCGCAGGAAAAGGAGCTCCACGTCTGAGAGCAGCGGCCTCCATGTTCACACAGGTTAGGAAGGCATCTGAAAAAAAACAACACCCCCCAACAGTTTAATATCAGCAGATTATTTTCAGGCTGGTAAAGGTGGAGCTCATTTCACCTACTTTACTGCTTGGTAGCTTAATCAATAACAATCTCTAATAATAAAATCTAAAATCTGTAATCTAAGTAAGTATAACTAATAACCAATACAAAAAAATGTAGTACAAAGTACAGTCCCCCAGGTTCGGTGCTTGGGTCCAGTGAATGAGGGTGACCCAAAAGGTAAATTAGGCCTCCGACCTAACGTTGACATATGAAAGCATCCAACATGCATTTTAGATGAATAAATCCAGTTATTCATTGTCCCCTGTTTGCTCAGCGCCGTTTGAAGGCTTTCTACCCAGAAGATGTTGTAAACAAACATTGTGATTAGGTTTATAAAACGGACGCACATGATCAAATCTAAACAGCTGTAACCTTAGAATTGCTTATCAAAACAATTTAGAAATAGTTAATTTTCCTGTCAGTAGACTAATGGAATCACTGTTGCAGCTACGGTTTCCTTATACTACACTTTCATCTTCAAAGTTTGCCAATTTTCCAGCACTTTGATACTTTCGGAACAAATATAGCCATTAGGAGCGGCACAAAACAAAAACAATTTTTTGACAGCAAAACAAAGGATCACACAAACCTCCCAGGCATTTGTATTAGGCACCAATAAAGCTACTTCCTTTGTTAGTATTTGCAAACCTGATCTTTTATTTATCAGTACTGAAAGACCCCTTCCCTTTATTCTTTTGTATGCAATTATGAACACAAGTTTTGGAACTCACCCGGACGACTAATTTGCTGGTTATTCATGTTTCATTAAAAATCCTAAACAACTGTGAAATGATGTCTGATACTGTGCGTGCCCTTGTCTGAATTTGAAAAAAGCTGACACGTTGCAGCGATTCTCTAAAAATAAAAGCATTACTGTCACCTTCAGACTAGAATGCCTGTAATGGGATTTTACCACAATGAGCGCTTCACAGAAACTTCAAACCGAACTCTTCTGATTAATAGTCCCATCCTCAAGCCTCCTTCAGTTTCACATAATTGCCAGCCTTTCAAGCGTGCATCTATAATTTCATACACTTTCATCTCTCACCTATTAACTGCAGCGGAGCGGGCCAGCCGCAACATGGATAGGGTTGCAGCTGTTGGTTTAATTACCCTCATGCTATTTTTTGTGTGTTCATGGGTGCCCTGACAGGTCATGGAATTACAGTAGCCAGCACACTTAAATGCACACTGACCATAAATTGAGCCTCAATGTTTAATTAAACACAGAGTAAAAAAGATTAAAGATTACCTCTGATAAAAGTTAATTTACTCATACTCAGGGGTCATTGAATGGGCTACGGAGAGTGAAATGAAAGTTCATATCAAAGATGCAATGGCCGACAACAAAGCTGAGTGCAGCAGCCTCACATGTGTCGTGTCCTCACAACAGATTGCAGCCCAGGATGTTGCAAAGACATCAACTGCACATCAAAAAGAAACACGTGAATAATTTCACCCGCTCACACATTTTATTTTAGCTCTGCACAAGTTTCTTTGTTGCCACATATACTGCACAATGCATGGGTCGTTTCATTTATAAGACACATCACACACAATCTATCGTTGCATCTTTTTTTATGAGATATGTTCTGCAGTGGCAGAAAAAGTAATACAATGTTTTGTAATACTTTTGTAATAATTTCACATTTAGATTTCAGAGCGTGTTTGCTTTAACAGTAACCTACAGCAGAGGTTTTCTCAACTCTTAAAGCTCCAAAATCAATACTGTTTGTATTAATAATTGAAATGACTACATGTGATGCAAAAGCGGTTATTTGTAATGACAAACCCACAGAGAATTATCACTATTTTAGCACTGCAGAGCTTTTTTAATCTTGATGACAGGCTCATTGCTCTCATTAGCGTTGTTTCCAGCTGCAACAGACAGACGTTTCTGACAACAGAAAAACTCTGATAAACTCACTGTACGCGTCCTGCCCAGCATCAAATGACAGTCAGCTAAAGTTAGCATTTAGTGACGACGGTTTCAGTCCATGTGGACTTGGGGGGAACTGGTGGGATGCCAATTCAAGTCCAGCTCGGAACATATATGAGTCTGGACTGGTAGCTGGAGAGTTCCCAGTGTCAGGCTACAGAGGTGCAGTTGAGCAAGGCACCGAACCCTCCACTGAATATGAGGCAGCCCCCTCGTTCTGACATCTCTCCAAACATAAATGCGTGTGTACATGTCCTTTTTGTGCATGCCTTGTGCGTGTATTTTTAGGCCAGTGTGTGTGTGTTTGCAAAGTAAAAAATATATAAATAATTAAATTTCTCCTCCAGGGATTAATTAAGTGTGCCTTCATCTTCTTGTGTTTGTAGATTGTTGCTCTCCTAAAAGTTTTCTCTATTTCACCCCCATTGCCAAACCACTTTTGCACTCGTCCATGTATTACGCTTAAAAAGCAGAAACTTGGGAAAAAAGATAACATCTCAATCCATCGTTCTGTCATTTCCTACAGTGCATCCCTCCGCCTACTGCTACAGCAGAATGGCATCACTGTTGTGTTTGCATATCTTCCGACAGCGAACAATGTGGACTAGAAAGCAGGTACTTCAACAAAGAAGAGATTGTCCTCGGGGGAAACACAAGGGAAAAAAACTGCAGTTTGCATGTTTGTCTCGTTCATGTTCCAAGCCACATGCAGACATTCATTGGAGCTCGCAGGTCTCCAAATCCCGTTCGCAGGGCCCACAGCTGTGCAGGGTAATGAGGGATATGGATAGGGAGGGATGCCACACAGGACAGCAGGGAGCAGCTTGTTAGCATAGTCCTCTGCCAGTGAAGGTGTTGCAGAGTTTTCGGTTGCAATTTAATTGGATGATCCTGTCAGCGTGTTTGTCTCTATAGGACAAGATGTCAGTGACTTTCAGTCAGCTCTGCAGACAACACACTGCAATCCACAAATTAACAATGTGGGTTTGAATAAGTCTCAGCTGCCAACTTGGATGATAACAATTTTTCAAAGAATTTTATGTTTGACCGATTTTGACTGTTGAATGTCAAAGTGTTCTATAGGTTCTTTGTTAGAACTCGTCTCATTAAATCAAAGTGTAAATAGGACATTTTAAACTATTTTACCTGTCTCTTATGTTGCAGGTGTCAAACTGAAGGTCATTATAATTTCCCAGCAATCCTTGCTGAACCTGATTGAGACTCATTGGCTGGCTGTTGATGACAATGAGCCGCACGCACCCCTGGAAGGCTGGAGTCAGGTACTGACAGTCCACGGTGGGACAGCCTGGATGGAAATGACACAACCTTTTACCACACAAGCCCTATGAACCCTTCAAGAAATATTATTTTACAGTGTGTTGAAGAGAAAGAATTCATAATATTGCATTGTGAGAATCCACTACCTCCAAAGTAAAGGTTGCCTCTTGGTTCCAGCTCTTCCCACAGTTCAATGGAGGAGGACGGCTCACTGTCCACAGCCAAAGTGATCTGTAGATTCCTCGTGTTGAGACTCACAGAGTGCCACAGACCATCGTTGACTCTGGGACCTAAATAAGAACATTTTACATTAAGCCTCAGTGAAATGGCAGTCTAATGGACTGTAGCATGAAAAAATATTGTTCCCATTTCCCTGTGGAGCTGGAGGCTGGGAAGATTTTTTTACTGCTGCACTCTGGGTCATCTGAGTGTGATAGAGTCATAGTTGTATTGTTTTCTTAGCAGCCACCTTTGTTACTTGTGGGCAGCAGACAACAATGGCCACAGGAGAACATGAGTTTATTATTGGTTGCCCTGTATTTGGGATTAGTTCGAGATTCACATTTAATCTTTAAGTATAGGTGCCATCAGATCCCCAAATAAATCTCCCCCATTCACTCTGTCACTCTGTCACAACAGAAGTCATACTGCATATTTTATTAGTTAGAGGAAGTTAATGTGTAAATGAAGAGAAATGAAGCCAGCTTTCTTTGTGTTTGTTAAAGGAGAATTCCGGTTGATTTCAACATATAGCTCTTGTTTGTACATTTTGAGTTCTGTCAGTAGAGAGAAAATCTAAAACAATCTATGTCTACATCATGATATCCTCACTTAAAACCTCAATTATAACTTGTCTCCCGCTAGTTGCACTACAGCACTTACTTAAAAAACAAAACAAGCATTTGCTTATTTTTGAAAATATGTTTGTATTTCTTTTTGGTGTTGTAGTTTGTAGACGGTCCTGAAGCTCTCCTTGCAGTCTCAACACAGGAACTAAACACAGCTGAATTAACACAACTTTCATGCATTTCTTTCACAT
>NC_045737.1:34217938-34223119 GCF_008692095.1 Etheostoma spectabile | reverse complement strand
CACTGTGTTCACTCAGAAGGAATCACTGCACATGGGTAGGCACTTGTAATGACATTTTTAACAAGGTTAGAGGCTAAAAACAAGTTTAAAACTTGCCCTGTTTCCGCCTGTTGGGTGCTAACTCTAGCAGGAGGATAGCATGGTGAAGGCAGCACCGATTGGTTTAGTTTTTCTCTCTACTGACAGGACTCCAAATTTTCAGATAACAGAGCTATGTGTTGGAATTGACCGGAATTCTCCTTTAATTATGGTTGACAAATACTAAAAGTGCATTTTCTGCCAGTGGTGTAAAACAACTGTGAACTAAGTCCTAACTGTACTGCAGGCCTACTCATTTCCGAGGGAATGATTGTGCTTTTTACTTACACTTATACTTATACTGCACTTATACTGCAATTTTTCATCAGCTTTAGTTATTAGTTACTTCAGATTAAGATAAAAATCTATAATGTTCATATCAAATATGATGCAGTGTTAGTAACAATATATAAAACTAACTAGACCTTATCCAGCTACACTATTCCTAAAAAAATGACTGTAAAATGAAACCGTAAGGAGCTATTTTGCATATTGAATGTGAATTCAAGTACATAGAGATATGACTCCTCGCTCGATCAGTCTGACGTTTCTTGTTTTCTCTGTTCCTCCGACAATGCATTCCTAGCTTTCTGCTTCTTCTTTGCCGGGTCAGCAATGACGATATTGTAAAAAACTCCATAGCTACCTTGTTCTAAACTTTGTGTCGGCATGTTTTAGATGTGAGACACATGGCAACAGGTAAGAACCCACTTTTTTAACCAACCAAATCACTTTTACCCACTAACTTCCCACATACTGTATAATTACCCTGCTGCTCCTTAGGCAATTTTCTTGCCTGGTTTTCTAAAAAAGGTACTAAACTGGCCCAAATCTTCTCATTATAAATTGTGCTTAATACTTTTGTATTTTGTTATCTGGGAGTAAAAATCCATCTGATAATCAGTAAAACATCTTCGGTCTTTAAAATATCTGATAAACCCACAAATAGACCAGTAGTTAGCCAACTCAGCTTAATCCACAAACCATTTTTCTTAAATTGACAGTGACAGCTCATCTAACAGAGCTGCAGCTTTTTAAGAAGACAATGGCAGCTGTGAATGGAAATTACTGAGTCACACCTCCATTCTGAATGTGTTAGGCGCAGACTCAATTAGCATCCAGATTGAGCTGTGCTGTGGCTTGGGAGCTCAGAGGGGACGAGATGGTCACGCAGCGCACACAGGGAGTTTTATTTTTATTTTTTACTTAGTCTAAAATTAGATACGTCCAGGCTTTTGGGAAAACTTAAGCATTTCACTCACTGTCCAATGATGCCTGTCACTTCCAGAAAGCCATTTATCCCAGATGACTGTGAGTGCCAGTGGCATATCTTTCTCCACTTCATTGTCTGTTTCATGGAAAAAGCAGTGTAGCCGCGAGGGACTACTGGCGAGTATCAGTAGGATAACCCCCCCCCCCACCCCTTCAGCCCATATATATTTCATGATCTCCATGCTGACCGGCTGGTAGCCAAGCTTGAAGATTCAAGGTACTATCTAGCATACAGATCTAATGTGTTTTCTTGTGTATCGCACCAGTAACTTGCAAATATATTTGCCTATCTTCCTGTGTCTGAGACAACGTCTCTGAGCACCACTGCTGCCTCCGGGAAATACACAGTTTCGTGTGACAGCTTCATGTCATTACTGCAGTGGCAGCAGCCTCAAGTCCTTGACAACTCCAACTAGCTGTAGATGCAGAGTATAGTGAATGAAACAAAAGCTCATTGTGAATGTTGTCACCCATCGCTGACACTTGTGTACCCCCTGGCTTGACTGTAACTTTGCTCGTGTGAAAATTAAGACTATACTGAAGGCGCAGATCATTTCTTGGCCGAGCAGAGGAAGACACGGATCGATATTCTTTCCACATTAACGCTCTCATGCACTTAGCTCGAGTACAGCACTTTATCAAACAGGTCCAATTGCATTTCTCCTTAAGCTGTTGTATTGTCTACTCGTCAAACTGAAAACAAAACAGTGGAGTGATGAGTTCAATAAAACTGAACAGAAAAAGGTTACATTCAGAACAATTTCAATTATTTGCAAAAACTTTGGCGTGGCCTGCAGTTCCGTTTAATGATTGCACCGAGCCATCTCCTCTACACGTCATTTGACATTGCTGTGAGGCGTATGGCAGTGTTGGGGAGTAGCCTGGGGAGGAGAGTCGGGAGAAATGTTAGAATGCTACAATCCATGAACATGACTTGACTTTTTAATTAAATACCTAAGTTTGAGATTCACAACTTCCCTTATTTCCTGGGTGTTCACAGGGCTCAGAATACATAGAGAACTGCAGATCTTGCAGCTGAAAAAGATTATGCTGCACACTACAGGTAGTCTCGCTTTGCTAGACCTTCCTGCACAGCGCTGCGGAAGAGGGTCTGGCTAGTCCACACAGCATTCCGGGATAAGAGACAATCGTGCTCTGGTTTATTGGCATTTCTTTAAACCGAGGACAATCGTTATGGCGCTAAGCTCAGGACGGAGCCACGGTGCCGCTGCTGAAGAAGGACATCCGGCGGAATTTCTTGCTGCAACGGAGCAATCCTGGAAGTGGAACGTTTTGGATATTATCCTTGATGTTCCACTTCCGGGATTGCCCTGGTGCCACAGGAAATTCCGCGGGATGCATGTATTTTCTGTTTCCTTCCGCTTTCTTTGTGTTGGAATTTTAAATTAGGTGGATTAATGCAGACTCCTTTTGACTACTCATCAGATCTCTGCTGGCTAAATCCAGACAGCTAGCTAGATTATCTGTCCAAGCTGACCTTTCTCTGGCATGAGTATTTTGCAGCGGCCCTGTGTGGAGTTTTACGCCGCCAATGACAATTCCCATTGGTTTAAAGAATTGCCATTAAACCAGAGCACGTTTTCCCTCCCATCTTTGAATGCTTTGCCAGACCCTCCTCCTTCAGCGCATTTTGGAGGAGGCAAGACTACACTACAGGTAACTCTTTTAACTTTAAACAACCCCGAGCTCTGCACACTCATGTGTACTGACCCAGCTGATCTTTACGCACCACAGGAACAATACAGATGTACCAGCAGTGAGTCCAGTTTCCTCTGCTTGGATCTCACTGTTGGTTGGGATTCAGCACATCCATCATAGAGAATATTTCCAGCTGCACCAAGTATCATGAGCCCTTTTAAGCATTACTTTGGGATTCTAATGAAATTAAGGAATGTACCCCCCATATCTGTGTTTAATGCAGCACATTCACGCAGCATAAATCTGCGTATTAATCACATTTACAGACTAGATCCGAGGGCTTATCGCTCGGTAGGTTTAAAAATGTTACAGGCCTCTGTGCTGAGTAGCTAAATGAGCTGCCTGAATTTGTAACCAAGATGCTATCAGAGCTCTTGCTCAATACTAATTCCAGCTATGACCTCCACCCAAGGAGGAAGAAAAACCATGGAACCCTAATGAAAATAAGTAATACGAGTCAATTCCTATCAAACTAATATCAGACTCTCATACGCTAAATTAATTTGCAGTGAAATGTTTACTTATGCATTGTAATTACAAACAACAAGCGGACTCCAGGTCAAACTCCTCATGTGTTGCTGCTCAGAGGCAGTTCGTCCCTAGTGCAGATAATTAAATACAGCTTGAGGTAAATTATATCAAAGGGAATATTGTCCCTTAGCTGCGGTTCTCTTCTCCATCTATATTTCCCTGCAGCCCACCATCTGCTGAAAGTCTGGCTTCCCCAAAACAATCACGGCTATCTGTATTATATTTGCTAAGCAATTTAATACTGAGGATTTTTTTCTCTCTCAAAGGAATTCAAAAAACTTTTTGGAGTTTGTTGAGGAAAAAGGGGGCTAAAAGTAAATCAGATGAAATTACTCGTGCAAGCCAACATATTCTGTCTTTGCAGCGTGGATTAGAGCCCCGTCTTTCCTGAAGCACACAAACAAGCAGCCAGGTGGAGTTGCGCGGTCAGCATGCTCATCTGGTATCTGGATGTGTGTGTCTCATGTTCCAAACAAGTAGTATGTAAAAAAAAAAAAACAGTGAACTCATCTCTAAAGTCAAGTTTAAGATTGTAGGGCTCCGGTTTATTTGAGATGTGTAAGATTTTTTAATTAATGCAGAAAAAACAAGTCAATGGTTCACTTAAAGATGGATTTTTTTCTTCTAAACAAACAAAAGTTATGGTAACATTCAGTGTTACTCAGGGGTTGGTGCATATACTTTAAAAGTGAAACCAAAACATAGGTCATAAATCCTGGCCCCTCCGTGTTAGCAGATAGGAGATGGGCCAAATGAAAAAATCCAAGAACACTTGTAATTATTTTTTTTCCCCCAAGTTGGTTTCTTTCATTTTAGGAAGTTCTGATTACGTTTGCTCAAGTGTTCACTTTTCTGATCAGTTCGATTTTTATTAGTAATTTAATGCTATAAAAAGGCAAAAAATGTCAAGCTTGAGAGCTGTGACTGACTGGCGATTGGTTGAGCTGGTGTATTGGCGGGACTTTGATACTGTTTCTCCACTGCCCGATCATTATTGTGCAGGCTCTCGGTCACTGAGGCTCATATCAGGGATATTATGGTTTCACTTTTGTACAGTAGGAAAAAGTAGAGACACATCGTCCATCTTTGCAGTCTAATGAAACACATTGCGTATGTCATTGAGCTCTAAATGTGTTGAATGCATTTCCTTCCTCTTCTTCACTGCTTTTACTGACAAAACCCCCCGCAAACTTACTATTTTCATCCACTGCAGTACAAATTTTGAAGATGTACACTTCTTTCTGTAGCTTACAGTATAGTACTGCATGTGTAAATGAATTGCTTGTGTGGCTTAAATGGTAACTGATCTGTGGAAATTATCAAAACCACTTAATCATCATTATTTCTTCACAACAGAGCTCCTTTTTTATAACACAGAATGTCAATGTCAAATTTTATCTGTATTGCACCTTTCATTACACGTAAACCCAAAGTGATTTACATTAAAAACGGCATTTACATTAAAACAAAGCCTAAATAGAAACACACAAGGAACACACACACGACAATCAACAAAAACAGACAAGACACACAAGTGTGACACACACACACACACACACACACACACACACACACACACAC
>NC_045737.1:34213922-34217928 GCF_008692095.1 Etheostoma spectabile | reverse complement strand
CACACACACACACACACACACACACACACACACACACACACAGTAGCTTTAAAAATGTTTTCAGTTTGCACACAGTATAAAGTAGAAAAGCAAGACTTTGGCCTGTGAGAAACAGGGACAGTCCTCACAAACACAGTTATTCGATACACGTTTTTATTTAGTCTGTGTGACTCACCAACAGAGACCTCTGCTTTGGGTCGTCTTGAGCTGTGGAGGATTAGCTGCAGCCGGCTGTTGCTGATCTGCAGCTCCAGCCTGCGGGGCTCCGGGTTCAGGTACACAGAGAGCAGCAGCCCGTCCGGGTTCCAGGTCCTGAACTGGAAGCGAACAGAGAAACCCCCCGTAGCAGATGCTGCTGACGGAAGCGACAGGAAGCTGCTGCTGGAGCTCAGAAAGGTGCAGGACACCAGCTGGGGCTGCGAACACGAGAAGGTCACATTGCCCTGGAGGACGACAAAACCCATGGACACAGATTTACATGCATCTTCAGCTACATTTTAGGGCAAGCTGGTCTCACGGGAAGTTCATTGTGACATGTCAGGAAATAAATGTCATGTTGATAGGCACGCAAAAAAGGGAACAGATGGTTATCAAATTATGTGCAAAAACCCAACCAAAATAATTACATGTCACCTTCAACCAGTTATTTTGAAATATCAATTTATCATCAGCAGCCATTTGTAGCCTGATGAATAAATGAGAATATTAATTCATAACAATGATACAAAAGGTATGCCATATTTTGTAGTTTATGTTAAAACATGTTCAATTCTTTTTTGGGAGGGGGGGGAAATACTTGTTTCTTGCAGAGTTGAATGAGAAGATCGATGCCACTCTCATTTCTGTCCATAAAGTATGATCAAGGTAATGTGCTTATCACGAAAAATGGAAAAAGCAAGCCTGTTGATCAGAACCAGGCCGCGGTTTCTCCATTTCCAGTCTTTGTGCTTAGCTATAAGATAATCGGGTGCTGGCGGTAGCACCCTATTTTCCATCCAGATATGAGAATTGTTGTAAACAATCAATATCAGTTAAGATCCTACGCTTTATGTAAAATATTTTGAGATTTACCTTGCTTTCAGACAGCCCTTTCTGATGGGGAATTGAAGCTGTTATCTATGTTCTGTTCAAAGCCACTTCAAATTCAAATTTCTTGTACTATTATGTGACTTTGGTGAGTCCAAACTAAGCCTTTAAAAACACCAAAGCCACACAGAAATACATACAATCTTACCTGATTGAGGCAGTGGTAGACCAACAAATCCCATGTTCTGCTTGGTAAAATGACTGTTATTGTCAAAAGGAGTCTGGTGGCTTTGAAGAGAGCATAGAGAGCAGCTTCAATTCCTATTGGAAAGGGCTGTCTAGCAAGGTAAAGTGCTAACAATATTCCAAATATAGCATACACTTAAACGCCTTAGACTTTTTTCAGGTGGGCAAAATATGCTTAGCTGCTACCCCGTCCATACCCTTACATTACTTAGCACTCCTGTCTGCTTCTCCAAACCGGGGGCGTGCCGGTCTACTGTAGCTAACACACTGACTATGGAGAAGTACCTCATACAACCACACTTGAAAAGATCCAAACAACCCCCACAACACTTTTTTTTTATTTTCCTTGTCATTTAGCACTTCTTTGTAAATAAAAGAAATTCATAAAGATTAATTTTACCTACGATAGTCTATGTTGTTTGGAGGTTGTCTAAACTCCAAAACAAGCAGTATGTGGATAAGGAGAGATTAAAAGATGAAACCATGCCTTTCATTTGTTCCAAACCAAAATGGCAGAACATCCCAGATTAAACCATTTAAGTATACATTTTAGTGTAATAAGTAAGTCTGTGTTTGGTACATTCCTGTCAGTTAAGGTCAGAGTCCTATTAGTCCCAGTGCCTGCAAGCCAGCACACAGCAATCACAGTTCTTTGACTCTCAATGTGATTCCTTCCCATCAACCTCCGGGAAATAGTCCCATTGAAATTCCATTACAGCTGCCATCATGGCAGCCTCGCTGCTTCTGTTGTCAGTAAAGGCCTTTTAACACAGCAATCAGACTTTAGAGGCAGAGGGTGTCTCAGATGAGACGTGGCGTGTGGATCTTTGGCTGACCTGTCTGATTTGTGTGGAGGGTTGACTCTTCAAATGGATCCATTCACACACTTGGACTTAATGATATCGAAGTGAGGCTCACAATGGGCGTCATGATTGTTTTTTAACGTTCTTTTCTCTGTCTAGTTTCTGGACCAGAATGCCTTATCTAATCAAATATCATCACAAATCAGCCAAGCAAAGAACAACAGCAAGGCGATAAAGTCTATCCTCCATTTTAGTTAAGAAAGAAATATCTTAATAACTATTGGATGCCATGATATTTTGACATTTATGGTCCCCATGTTTCCTATGGACTTACGGGATTCTCTGTCTTTTCCTCTAGCGCCACCATGAGGTTTACATTTGTGGTTTTGACTAAAATATCTCAACAACTAATAGATGGATATAATTAGGTTGTGTTTAACCAAGACATATTGGAATAGGAAAAGAAACACCAAATGCTATAAAAATCCATAGAGTAGATTATGGAAAGATCTAAAGGGCATATATATATATATATATATATATATATATATATATATATATATATATATATATATTCATTCAACATTTATTTTTCAGCTGATTCATAGGTTAATCTCATGGTCACTCTTTGTGCCGTGCTGCAGCTATATTCACTTTACTGCTTAACCATATTATTCATATTGAATATATACACACATACACACACACACACAACACACACACACACACACACACACAAACACAAACACACACACACACACACACACAGACTCTGCTCTGTAATGATGCCTTTTAAATGGAAAAGTGGTTTCTCATTTCTCAGCGTATTTTTTATGCAGTAACTGTGTTTTTGGTAGGGATGCACAAGGACTCCACCAAGCTCCAGAACAGACTCAACCTAGATCTCCAGGTGAAACTGCCCATTTTTTCTGACATGGTCCAAAGAGTATTCGTCCTTGTCAGCAGTAGAGCCAATAGGTTGATGTGTCGACCGATATTAGCTTATCAAAGATATATTGGTGTATTCCATTACATTACGTAACATTGCTTTTCATTTAGCTGATGCTTTTAACCAAAGCGACTTCCAATAAGTGCATCCAACCATACAAACTCAGAACAGAGTGGCATAGAAGAAGTACATTAGCTTGAAATAAGAAAGACTACGAAGTGCTACATGTAAGTGCAACATGTAAATGCAATTTGTTTTTATATAACCATCATCTTTATAGCCAAGGCGCAGTCGGAAGAGGTGAGTTTTTAGCCTGCGGCGGAAGATGTGTGGACTTTCAGCTGTCCTGATGTCAGCTTGTTTCACCCTTCAGGCGTATTTGTTGCTAATAAATAATAAAAACGTTGTACAGAAATGCAAAAGATATGTTTGAGGTCATTTCGAATGTATTACATTTATCTGACAGCTGTAATGACCAAATTGTCTTATTGTTAATTGCTGTAAATTGTTAATTGTCTTAAGATTCATGGGGTTGAATCACATTTTAAAAGGCTTTGTGTTTAAAAGAAGAATGTTGGCCGATTTAATTTTAACACATTTTGAAAAACTCAAATATTGATATCCGTCAGTCCGGCTCTATTCATCTTACCGGAAGTCTTCAGAACTCATCTTCAAAAGGAAGATCTGACACATTTTACACTACACGTATATTTTATATTACATACATTTTTAATATTAGTGTTTCGCTTCATATGAGTTGTACAATATTCATTCACATCATCTATATATAGTAAATATAATTCTCATTCTTTTCCAACTTTATCTTTGGATATTCTACAGTACCTTGTTGTATGTACAGTGTCGACTGGCTTTTATGTTCATCATGTTATATGTTATGTATGGTATTTCAGAGTTGAAGATTAGCTGATTGCCATGGCATCAACTCATAGAAGTGGTGGAAGAAATACTCAGATCTTTAAAA
>NC_045737.1:34213055-34213912 GCF_008692095.1 Etheostoma spectabile | reverse complement strand
TAAAAAAAAAAAAAGCAAAAGTACCAATACCACATTGTAAACTGAATATATATATTGTGTTTACAGTTTGTACTTTAGTTTTTTTTACTTTTGTTTTTACTTTTTATATACATATAAATAATAATAATTATTATTACATATGTTTTGTGTGGAAAATATGAATTTGTAAATGAATTAATTGCTAAAGATGTCACTTTAATTTTGTGGAGTAAAAAGTACATAGATAGAAACATAGAAACTTCTCGCAACTCACCACGCTGTGTATCTGCGGCTTGCGTCTCTTGGCCAGGTCTATGATGTTGATCCCGTTGTAGTAGAGGTTCTCCATGCAGCCGTGGAAGTTCTTCCTCAGAAAGGTGCCCGGTTTGCCAGGCAGTGGGATGCCTCCAAAACTCAGCTTTGAAGAAGGGAAAACAGACAAGGTAGACCTCTTAGCACCAGATGCAAGTCAAGTCATCATTATTTACAGTATATAACCCATTTAAAAACAGCATAAGCTGACCCAAAGTGCTTTACATCCAGGGCAGATGGGGTGAAGTGTGCCTCGATACATAGATAAGTAACAGCAGGCTAAATGAATAAAAAAGTCAGTAACAAACACAACGTCACAAAACAACTTGCACAGTAAAACCCACGTCAAAAAAGAAGGAAGTCAGAAGATAGACCAGTAGTAGTCCAGCCTTAACTCCCATTATGAACGTGCATCCCACATAATAATGCTCGCCTAGCTGCCAGCATGGCACGCCCTCATACTCTGCTTCTGACTGGCTTGGGGTGCTGACATTAGGTACTGTGCATGTCCAACTCCTAACAAAGATGGAACAATAGTGTGATGCCTCACTCTGTAGCTAAAACAG